>NC_069500.1:264601220-264731220 GCF_027579735.1 Bombina bombina | reverse complement strand
GGTGTCACCCCCTTTAGTGGTGTCACCCTGGTGCGGGCTGCACTCCCCTAGTGACGCCACTGCAGCACGTCAGACGGAGAGTCCACAGATGCTGAAAATAGAATCTCCTCGAATTATGTGTCTTCCTTCTCTTCTTCCTCTCCTCTGTCTTCTCCCTCCTCTTGTTTGTCTTCTTTTTTTTTTTACAGGAAAGTTCGGGGGAAGAGTCGGGGGAATGCATACCAGTTGTGCGACCGAAAGCTTGCAAGACCACCCAATTAGAAAGAGAAGAAGACGAAGATAAAGAAAAGATCAAACAGAAGAAAAAGGGACACTAATACCTAACACTCATTCAACTGCTGAGAGCTTCAGCATTATAAATTTGTCACAGCATACCTTAATTGAATCTGAAAGCCCATCTGTTTTGTCTAAAGGTTTGGGGTTCGCCCCTACTAAAACATTTTCTAGTTTCAGTACTTCCTGGATATTAACAAATTCATCAGAAAACTCACATTAAAAAGGTTTTTCTCACTTTCTCCTGAAATGTAGGATTAATTTGTACATACAGCAAAAACTGACTCAATCAAAGGTAACAATATTTTTCCCTACTTACCCTTCTCTGATGCCTGCACCCTTACAACTTTGAATGAATTATCTAGCAATCCCTCTAATCCTATATTTAATGAGTTACAAAAACCCCAAAAAAATCAAATCAGATTTTTATCCCACACAGTACAGGGGCACAATGTTAAATACTTTTCAAAAAGCAGTACAGGATGATATCTTGGCCTTAGAGGCTGATATTAGTGACAATGCTGCTTCCCCAAATTTGAAATATAAAGAATGTATGGCTATCAAGTCTTTACAAAACAATCAAGATACTGTAATAAAAAATTTGGATAAGGGCGGTAACATTGTCATTTTGGATAAAAGCTTCTACTTTTATCCAAAATGACAAATTATCCACTAATCCTACCAATATCTTTCAAAAGAAATTAACACAGTTGGTCCAAGAGGGTATCTCACTGGGCATCTTTTGTGCCAAAGATTTAGACATCTTGGCCCCAGAAAATCCGGTCACTCCTATTTTCTACCATGTACCAAAGGTGCATAAGGATATAGAACATAATCCAGGTAGACCAATTGTCTCTGGCATTGGCTCCCTTTTTGAACCTATGGGAGCCTGGCTTGATGCTATTTTACAACCCATCGCCAAGGGACAGTTGAGCTACCTGGAGGATAGTTTGCACCTTCTCAGCAAATTAGAAAATATTGAGTGGCAGGAGCACTATACATGGATGGTAGTGGATATTTCCTCTTTATATACTTGTATTTCCCAATTCTTGGGAGTTCGAACTGTTGAATCTTTTCTAACTAAAGAGTTAAAATTAGATGACATCACTAAACATTATATAGGTGACATTTTGAGGTATCTTTTATCTCAACTTCTTTATGTTCAACCAAGAGTTTTACCAACAAACATGTGGCACGGTGATGGCGGCAAAATTGGCCCCATCGTTCACCAATTTGTATGTGTCCCAGTGGGAGCTCTCCTATATATAATTCCATGAATCCATGGTGTGAGGATATCACCTTCTACTCACGCTATATAGATGATTTGCTTTTTATAGTAAAAAAACCCTTAGACGACTCCTCATTCCATGGATTCATGGATTATCTAAACAATAATCAAATGGGTCTAAAATTTACAGGTACCTATAGCAGAACTGAAGTAAATGTTTTGGACTTAACTTTACAAACTAACAACAACCATATATGCACAAAAACCTATAGAAAACCCACTGCTGGGAATACCATTCTGCATGCCACATCACAACACCCTCAACATTTGATACAGGCAACACCAAAAGGACAGTTCATTAGGCTTAGGAGAAACACCAAATCAGATGAGGTTTATGAACAGGCCTTTAAACTGGAAAACAGATTAGTTAATAGAGGCTACAATAGAAATAATTTAATCAAATGTCGTCAACAAGTGAAAGTATCAGATACCCATTCAATCAATAGCTTAAACAAAAATTTGAAAAATAATGACTTTTCTGATTCAATAGTGTTCACAACAGAGTATACCATGCAATATGATCAAATTATTAAAATACTCAAAAAACACATGCATCTACTGTTAGGTGATGAGATCTTAAAACCAATTGTCAAAAATTGTAAATTTATCTCTAAAAAACTGAGAACCTTAGTTCAGTCCTCATCTCCCAGTATGGTTAAAAACAATACTTTGTCCTCAGAATCTACATGACTTAAACCCAAAGGCAATTTTAGATGTGGCAGTAAAAACTGCAATACTCATATCACCATCTTAAAGGGTGATTCTTTTAGATCTAGTATCACGAATCAAAAGTTTGAGATCCAGTTCTACGCATGGGTGGTCTATATGTTACCCTGTAATCATTGGCATAGTCAATACATAGGACAAACTTCTAGAGAGCTGAGAAAAAGAGTAGGTGAACACATCTGAGATGTGAAAAATTATGTAAAAGAATCAGCCGTAGCAAACCATTTTAATGGAATACATTTTACTAATAAGTCTGATATATCTGTACAAATTATAGATAGCTAGAGTACCATTGAAAGGGGGTAATAAGAACAAAATCCTTGATAAAAAAGAATTCTTTTGGATTTTAAAACTAAAAACCAGAATTCCCCTGGGAATGAATAGGGAGTTTGACATTTTTTCATACACAACTAGATCTGTCATGAATTGTATCGGATAACATTGTTTCTTAAATATGTTGTACTCTGCTTATGTACTATGCCTATGTAAGTTTATGTTCAAACACTTAATTAGTAGTAACAAAATATGATAAAATAGTACACATTTCTAGCTGGTTTGAACAATCTGCTTTTTATCCACTAATATGACCCAATGTACTTGTTCCTTAACTTAATATATGTCACTTGTATCTTGTATAATTTCCCATGATGTGGTCTAATGAATATAACAAGTAGTCCAATATATAAAAATAGTTTAAGCATTTACAATTTCAAAATGTGAATTTATATGATAAAATTATCCAGTTTCTTAACTGGTTTTGTTACACTCAGATGGATTGCCTTTTTTGTTACTGCCCATTATACATTTCAACTCCTCGATAGCTGAAACTTTTATGCCTACCTGCGAGAACAATATCGCACGTTTATCTTATGTTGTTTTGTTCTTTGTATTTGTTGATATACATTGTTCCGCAGCAAACGACACAGTAACATGACCTTCCCATAGATGGTCTCATTCATACTGATTTCCTTTTTTGTATGATTCCAGTAACTTGTTTATACTGTTTGCTTCATCTTCAATAAAGCTTTTTCAAAACCAAAAAAAAAAAAATATCCAGTTTCTTAATAATGGATATCTATATAGAGAATGCATTATGTCACGTCAGCACTGTCATTATAATGCTTTTTAATTCTCACTTAGTTTGTGTTTTAATTTTACCTGGTGTGGCAAGAGTTAACTGGTTTGCACATTTGTTATAAATAACCGTACTCTGCTACACCTGACTAGTCTATGAATAAGCGCCACTAGGGGGCGTGAAATGCGTAAGACTGGCCTTGTATACTTGCCTGCCCTCTGTTTGGGAACACACCATGTTTTTATGTGTCTCAATAAACGGATGTTTTATTTTTCTACACTAACCAAGTAGTGCCTGTGTTTCCTTGCTTCTTTGTACTATATATGGCCTGATCCGCCGTTTTGCTATGGCACTCCGGGTAACTTTGATAGCAGAGTCCTTTTTCACTGAGGAGTTCATTTTCCTCAGTTGCACAGACCAGTGGTTGGACCGTGTTCCAGATACCCCTCTTACTCGCCTGTTATCAGGGCAGTGGATTTGAAATCTTTAATACCTTATAACAGGTCAGTTTTTTGCACATCCACAACAGAAGAGAAGATTTAGAATCAAGAATAGGGTCATTTACACAGTAAAGTACATTATATATTTGTTGTATTGCCCAAGAAGCCTCTACTATGTATCTTCTTAAAATGTTACAAATGTTACAAAGTACACTAACACCTATAAACACGCTGCAGCATCGCAAATACTATTACCACATTGCAACTAATAAACTAAACCTATTAACCCCTAAACTGCCAGCCCCCCACATCGCAACTAATAACAAAACCTATTAAAACCTAAACCGCCAGCCCCCCACATTGTAACTACTAAATGAAACCTATTAACACCTAAACCGCCATCCCCCACATTGTAACTAATAAAATAAACCTATTAACCCCTAAACTGCAGCCCTCCACATCATAACTAATAAACTAAACCTATTAACCCCTAAACTGCTGGCACCCTACATCGCAAACACTAAATTAGCCAATAGGATAAGAGCTATTGACCTATTGGCTGTTCAAATCAGCCAATAGGATATCAGTAGCTCTCATCCTATTGGCTGATTTGAAAATGTCAGCCAATAGGAATGCAAATTCCCCCATATTTAAACGGGTACCTTACATTCAAGCTTCAGTGTACGGCAGTGACCATATGAAGAGGATCCTCCATGTTGGATGTCAGCGCTGCTGTTGGCGATGCTCCGCACCTCTGCTTTTAAGGGTAATGCCCATACAAATGCCCCTTTAGGGGCAATGGGTAGCTTAGGATTTTTTTAGACTTAGGTTTTTAATTTGGAGGGTTGGTTGGATGGGTTTTTTTTACTTTTAGGGCACTTTGTCATTTTTTTAATGTAAAAGATCTGTTAGGGGGTGATTTTATTTTGGGGGGGCTTTTTTGTTTTTATAGGGCTATTAGATTAGGTGTAATTTTTATTATTTTGGATGATTTCGATTTTTATTTTTTGTAATCTTAGTGTTTTTTAGGTTTTAGGGGTTAATAGTTTAGTGTTTTGTGATGTTTTTATTTTTGATAATTTTGTTTATTATTTTTTGTAAGCTTAGTGTGTTTTTTTCCGTAATTTAGTGTTTATTATTTTTTGTCATTTTAGATTTTTTTTTTTGTAGTGATAGGTTTTATTAAATTTGTAATTTAGGTTTTTAATTGGAAGTATTTTTTTATTTTGTTAGAATAGTAATGTTAGTTTCATTTATAGTTTAATGTTAGGTTTATTTTTATTTATCAGGTAAGTTTTTATTTATTTTAAGATAGTTATATTGTAATTTTAATTTAAAGTTAGGGGGTGTTAGGTTTAGGGGTTAATAGTTTATTTTAATGTTTTGCGATGTGGGGTGCTGACGTTTTAGGGGTTAATAAGTTTATTTAGTTTCGGTAATGTTGGGGAGCAGCGGATTAAGGGTGTTTAGGCTAGCAGTTTATGTTAGGGTGTTAGGTTTAAACATAATTTTCTTTTCCCCATAGACATCAATGGGCTTGCTTAAGAGATTCTATTTTACTTTGCATAGAACTATATTAATAAAAGTTGAATATTCAGAAATAGCTGTCCGTGTTTATTTGAACATGAACCATACTGCAATTAGAACTTTTTGTTGAGATTGTTTTTAGCTTACATCATCATTTAATAAATTAATTTACGAGTATAATTTCCATTCAAATTTTTATTACATCCAATTGAGTAATGATCTTAATGCCTACATTTCCTAGTAGTGCATAATTAAATAACAATTGCTTCCCTGGCAAATGTCCAGCTCAGCTTCTCATTATGGCTGAGGTTCCAAAAGGAATAATGGTTATATAACTGAGCTAAATGCTGAATGTAAGCGATCCCTGTTGATGGAACAATAGTTGTTCAGTGAAAAAAGGAAGGAATTAGCTCATCTATCAATAGCAGAATAATAGGCTTTCTTTTATTAAAGGGTAAGATTCTTCATTACATGGTAGAATAAACAAAAAGCCTACTCAGGTATATCAAGAGCATTTACAAAGTTTGTTGCTTCACAGAAATGTTCTGTTAATAGGGACATAAAACCCCAAATTTTTCATTCATGATTCCGATATAGCAAACAACTTTAAGCAAATTTCCGATAAACTTCTATGCGCAATTTGCACCCTTATCTTGGTATCCTTTGTTGAAGGAACGACAATGCATTACTGGGAGCTAGCTGGACACATTGATGAAACAATGACAAGAGGTATATATGTGCAGCCACCAATTAGCAGCTAGTTTCTCAGCAGTGGATTGCTGATCCTGAGTTTACCTAGGTATGCTTTCCAACAAAAGATACCAATGATTTGATTTCAAATAAGCTGTAGATTATTTTTTCTGACAAATGTATTTTTCATGTGACAGAAATCAGCCAATCACAGACTAGTATACGTATACCCTGAGAGCAGGGCTGACAAGCAGCAGCAAGCAGGGCTGACAAACCATTGAAATACTTATAACTGCACCAAAGAAACCAGTAAAGTATTGTAAAAAATGTATAATAAAAGGTACATCATGTATAGAAATATCTACAAAAGTGGGAACCAGTATTTGAAATATGAGAAATTAAACATATTTTCTGAATGAAACAGCAGCTGCAATGCTGGAGCCCTTGAGGTACAGTCTCATGCATGAAGACTTGCAACCACTAGTGGAGAAACAGTAGTTTTGAGATCACTACCTAATCTTCAGTGTTGCTGGACTTAAAAATGACCTATGGGGAAAAGGGCCGTTTGAATGTGAAGACAGTCTGAATCTGCAGGGGTTAAGGAGGACATTTCAATATGTCATAACAGAGGTGGCAGAGAGTATAAGAAGCAGTGGTCTGGTGATTGCTGCTTCTTACGTTGTTGGAAGCAGGCTCAAATTTGCAAGCCTGCCCAGCCTGCTTCCCACAATGTAAGAAGCAGCAGTCACCAGATCACGGCTTCTTACACTCTCTGCCACCTCTGGGATGGCGTATTGAAACACCCTGAACACTTGGGGTGATTGACAGGCACTTCACAAGGGAGCAGCATTACACACTCAAGCTAATGTGTAATGATACATCTGTGAAGTGAACTTACATGGTCTGCTGCCCATTTGATTCAAAGCCAAGCGGACAAGTTTCTGCTGAGATCCTTGTTCTCACTGGCCTTAGTGCATGGGGCCCTATGCAGGCCTGTACTGACCATAGGGCAGAAGCCAGTTAGTTTATCTGTTACACATCCGACTGAGCACTAATAGTAGTCAGTGTATTCTTCTCCAGTACAGCAGAGCTTAATTATGTGCCCCAGAGCTTCTAAAAAATGTGACCTGGCATGGGGTCAAATGTTAGGCATTGAGGAGAAGCTCAGGGATGACTGCTACACTTCTCTGGTAGAGGCTTTAAGTGACAGCTCCAGAATAATTTTATTATTTCAGGCTAACTCCCCTGCCGAAGTTGAAGATAGCAGCGGAGGCTGGGCATTCAGCATGGAGAAGAGAAGACAGCCAGCAAGTGGTATTTTTACTGTTCAAAATGCCCTGTTTCAGGCTGATGGTTTTATGATGGCTTTTCCCTCCATTACAACAGTTAGTTAGCGACACAGTAACAGCTAATGCTGTGTCTCCAGCTAGCATCTCCTATGTTTGTGTGCAGTGGAGGAGGAAGCAGAAGTGGGACTTAGTAGAAATATGTTTCATTATACTACTAACTGCACAAATCTAAAAGGTGAGATAAATGTGCTCCCTTCTGAAATATATATATATATATATATATATATATATATATATATATATATATATATGCACACACATATACACCCACATATACACAAATATATACACACACATATGTATATGGAAACTGTACAGATTAGGGCCTAGTTGAACCAATCCAGCACTAGCTCATATAAGAGCCAAAAATTCAAAAATTAACCAGCACATAAAGATTCATAGGTGATCCAGAAATCAAGCAGAAAGTGTATTTAGTATACATATATATTTCAAAAACACACCAATGTTGCAAGAACACACCAAAAGTGTATAGGGTTTTATTAAGGTATCAATATAGTGAGCAATCCTACTGGAAGAAAGTTTTGAGGGAAAACATAATTAAGCAGTGCTTTGTAGGGTATCCATTGGAACACATGCACAGTCAGTTAGTATGCATTTAGCATTTGCGAAAGCAGTTATGCAGTCATGTAGTATGTGTTTAGCATTTGCAAGAAATGGTTAAAGCAGGTTAATCCTGGTTAGCATGCAAGCAGGCGTTTGTATAGCAGAGCACAGACAAACAGTGAATTCAGCAAAAAGGTTTAAGCAATCCATCCTAGAGCAGTGTTTCCCAACCCTCAAGTACCCCCAACACTCCTGGTTTTCATTATAGCTGAACCAGTGAACAGGTGAAGTAATCAGCTGATCAGTAACCAACCTGCTCTCATCCATCAGCTGATTATTTCACCTGTGCTCTAGTTCAACTATAATGAAAACCAGGACTGTTGGGGGTACTTGAGGACTGCGGTTGGGAAACACTGTCCTAGAGTGATGACAATTATAGGGGAAATTACTCCTTTAGCTCACCGGACCCACAGCCAGTCCTGGGTCCTCCCAGAGCCATCCCTCCATTCATCCACTCACCGGACTGATGCAAACACCATAACAGGAGAGTCCTCCGCATTTAGCTGTAAACCGGACTCACCAACTGCTGGTAAGATTGCTGAAAGTATTTCTGCTTGTACGCTCTATTCGTCCTTGGATAGCCCAATCGAAATCTGAACACTCAAAGGCTCCTCAAAGTCTCCTCCATAAGTTGCATGCCGGCTTCAAACAAGGGGGCGTGACTGTATAGCGCTACTCGCTTTTTACCCCTGTAATTCACGTAGGGTTTTCTCAAGTATCATAAGTTGCTAAGTATGCAGACACAATTTATACCAACTCACGTAGGGATAGTTGAAATTAACCAATAGGATTGCTCATTACTTTTATGCTCACATTACATTAACATTCTGATATTTAACTGTTACAAGCAATATATATGTGTGCGATTATGTACAGGTATTATTCTTCTACTAGTATATAGTTTGTGAGAGTGGGAATATTTACAGAAATTTTATTCATAATACAAATTCATATTAAATTTAGAATTGTATGCTCATCTTGAACCAGAAAGAACATTCAATCAACAGGAAAGCATATAAATAGGTATACCATGATAAGTTCTTTAGTTGCAATGGAAACTACTCATGTGTATATATATATATTATAGAGTGCAGTACATAACAATATTGGATTCATTAGGACCTTATTCACTTACCAAAGAAAATTCAGGAACAAAAACTCAAGCATAAATTTAAACATATATTAACGGAAAGTTCCATCACTCTTTACATGTATTGCTATAGTTGTTCATATTAAATTTAATTTAAGCTGTCAACAAAGGAGATCAGTATATACATTTGGAGGACTTGGATAACTGCATTATGTTAGAAAAGGGGCATAGTTTATTTCCTCATTAAATCCTACTGGCTGTAGTGAGTTCAAATTATATATTCATTTACACTCAGCTTTTAAAAGCAGTTTGTCAATGTCACCTCCTCTGGACCTCAAATCAATTAGCTCTAAGCCCATTTCCCAATATAGAACTTAGGGCATGTACTGTTCAAAATGTGGGCAAAAAAAGTTCATGTAACAATGAAATAGTTGACAATGAAAAAACCTGCATAAGTTCATATGTCTCAAGTTGTCATAGATTTTTCAACACTTGTAGTCAATTATTAATCAAATAATGCTATGACAGGTTTTAGATAAAGAAATTCTTCACATATCCAGTTTGTAATGGCGTAAAACATAGCTTTTATTTAAAAACTTTTGAATAAAATATTTTACAGACCTGGAATAGAATTCTTATTCAGTGACAAACAAAGTGCTGAATACCTCCGACCCCATAGTTTCGCCGTAGCTTTCTCAATAGTGACTTTAAATATACCACTCCACTGCTTTTGCAATTAATATGTCCTTTTACTTTAAATTGTTTCCCATCCAAATTTGTTATTTTATTTCCTTTCATCATGAATTTACAAATTACGCATTTGCCACATTTAAAAGAACCATTTTCTCCCTTCTTTTTAGCCAACCAATTCACATTAGAGTAAGAATCCACAAAATGGCTATTGACTAGCTTATCATTTAATTATGGTGCTTTTCTGGCAGTAAGGGATGGAAATTTATCTACTGAATTAGGGAGTTCCAAATCAATAGTGAGTATTTCCCAATGCCTTCTAAGGATAGCCCTAATATAATTCATCATTCCACATCATTCTATGTGGACAATATACCTAACAATAGGTTTTTTAGGTTCTTTATCCTTATATAAAAGGGTTTCATGTTCTATCTCCCTAGCTCTACGGTATCCTTGTTTGATGCATTTTGCAGAATAGCCATGGGCTTCAAATCGCTAAGGCCTAGATTTGGAGTTTGGCGGTAGAAGGGCTGTTAACGCTCCGCAGGCTTTTTTCTGGCCGCACCATAAATTTAACTCTGGTATCGAGAGTTCAAACAAATGCTGCGTTAGGCTCCAAAAAAGGAGCGTAGAGCATTTTTACCGCAAATGCAACTCTCGATACCAGAGTTGCTTACGGACGCGGCCAGCCTCAAAAACGTGCTCGTGCACGATTCCCCCATAGAAAACAATGGGGCTGTTTGAGCTGAAAAAAAACCTAACACCTGCAAAAAAGCAGCGTTCAGCTCCTAACGCAGCCCCATTGTTTCCTATGGGGAAACACTTCCTACGTCTGCACCTAACACTCTAACATGTACCCCGAGTCTAAACACCCCTAACCTTACACTTATTAACCCCTAATCTGCCGCTCCCGCTATCGCTGACCCCTGCATATTTTTTTTAACCCCTAATCTGCCTCTCCATAAACCGCCGCAACCTACGTTATCCCTATGTACCCCTAATCTGCTGCCCCTAACACCGCCGACCCCTAGATTATATTTATTAACCCCTAATCTGCCCCCCACAACGTCGCCGACACCTGCCTACACTTATTAACCCCTAATCTGCCGAGCGGACCGCACCGCTACTATAATAAAGTTATTAACCCCTAACCCGCCTCACTAACCCTATCATAAATAGTATTAACCCCTAATCTGCCCTCCCTAACATCGCCGACACCTAACTTCAATTATTAACCCCTAATCTGACGACCGGAGCTCATCGCTACTATAATAAATGGATTAACCCCTAAAGCTAAGTCTAACCCTAACACTAACACCCCCCTAACTTAAATATAATTTACATCTAACAAAATTAATTAACTCTTATTAAATAACTTATTCCTATTTAAAGCTAAATACTTACCTGTAAAATAAATCCTAATATAGCTACAATATAAATTATAATTATTATGTAGTTATTTTAGGATTAATATTTATTTTACAGGCAACTTTGTAATTATTTTAACCAGGTACAATAGCTATTTAATAGTTACCTAGTTAAAATAATAACAAATTTACCTGTAAAATAAATCCTAACCTAAGATATAATTAAACCTAACACTACCCTATCAATAAATTAATTAAATAAACTACCTACAATTACCTACAATTAACCTAACACTACACTATCAATAAATTAATTAAACACAATTCCTACAAATAAATACAATTAAATAAACTAGCTAAAGTACAAAAAATAAAAAAGAACTAAGTTACAAAAAATAAAAAAATATTTACAAACATCAGAAAATTATTACAACAATTTTAAACTAATTACACCTACTCTAAGCCCCCTAATAAAATAACAAAGACCCCCAAAATAAAAAATTCCCTACCCTATTCTAAATTAAAAAATTTAAAAGCTCTTTTACCTTACCAGCCCTGAACAGGGCCCTTTGCGGGGCATGCCCCAAGAATTTCAGCTCTTTTGCCTGTAAAAAAAACACATACAATACCCCCCCCAACATTACAACCCACCACCCACATACCCCTAATCTAACCCAAACCCCCCTTAAATAAACCTAACACTAAGCCCCTGAAGATCTTCCTACCTTGTCTTCACCATCCAGGTATCACCGATCCGTCCTGGCTCCAACATCTTCATCCAACCCAAGCGGGAGTTGGCGATCCATCATCCGGTGGCTGAAGAGGTCCAGAAGAGGCTCCAAAGTCTTCCTCCTATCCGGCAAGAAGAGGACATCCGGACCGGCAAACATCTTCTCCAAGCGGCATCTTCGATCTTCTTGCATCCGGTGCGGAGCGGGTCCATCTTGAAGCAGGCGACGCGGATCCATCCTCTTCTTCCGTTGTCTCCCGACGAATGACGGTTCCTTTAAGGGACGTCATCCAAGATGGCGTCCCTTGAATTCCGATTGGCTGATAGGATTCTATCAGCCAATCGGAATTAAGGTAGGAATATTCTGATTGGCTGATGGAATCAGCCAATCAGAATCAAGTTCAATCCGATTGGCTGATCCAATCAGCCAATCAGATTGAGCTCGCATTCTATTGGCTGTTCCGATCAGCCAATAGAATGCGAGCTCAATCTGATTGGCTGATTGGATCAGCCAATAGGATTGAACTTTATTCTGATTGGCTGATTCCATCAGCCAATCAGAATATTCCTACCTTAATTCCGATTGGCTGATAGAATCCTATCAGCCAATCAGAATTCAAGGGACGCCATCTTGGATGACGTCCCTTAAAGGAACTGTCATTCGTCGGGAGACAACGGAAGAAGAGGATGGATCCTCGTCGCCTGCTTCAAGATGGACCCGCTCCGCACCGGATGCAAGAAGATCGAAGATGCCGCTTGGAGAAGATGTTTGCCGGTCCGGATGTCCTCTTCTTGCCGGATAGGAGGAAGACTTTGGAGCCTCTTCTGGACCTCTTCAGCCACCGGATGATGGATCGCCAACCCCCGCTTGGGTTGGATGAAGATGTTGGAGCCAGGACGGATCGGTGATACCTGGATGGTGAAGACAAGGTAGGAAGATCTTCAGGGGCTTAGTGTTAGGTTTATTTAAGGGGGATTTGGGTTAGATTAGGGGTATGTGGGTGGTGGGTTGTAATGTTGGGGGGGGGTATTGTATGTGTTTTTTTTTACAGGCAAAAGAGCTGAAATTCTTGGGGCATGCCCCGCAAAGGGCCCTGTTCAGGGCTGGTAAGGTAAAAGAGCTTTTAAATTTTTTAATTTAGAATAGGGTAGGGAATTTTTTATTTTGGGGGTATTTGTTATTTTATTAGGGGGCTTAGAGTAGGTGTAATTAGTTTAAAATTGTTGTAATAATTTTCTGATGTTTGTAAATATTTTTTTATTTTTTGTAACTTAGTTCTTTTTTATTTTTTGTACTTTAGCTAGTTTATTTAATTGTATTTATTTGTAGGAATTGTGTTTAATTAATTTATTGATAGTGTAGTGTTTGGTTAATTGTAGGTAATTGTAGGTAGTTTTTTTAATTAATTTATTGATAGGGTAGTGTTAGGTTTAATTATATCTTAGGTTAGGATTTATTTTACAGGTAAATTTGTTATTATTTTAACTAGGTAACTATTAAATAGCTATTGTACCTGGTTAAAATAATTACCAAGTTGCCTGTAAAATAAATATAAATCCTAAAATAGCTATAATATAATTATAATTTATATTGTAGCTATATTAGGATGTATTTTACAGGTAAGTATTTAGCTTTAAATAGGAATAATTTATTTAATAAGAGTTAATTTATTTTGTTAGATTTAAATTATATTTAACTTAGGGGGGTGTTAGAGTTAGGGTTAGACTTAGCTTTAGGGGTTAATCCATTTATTATAGTAGCGGTGAGCTCCGGTCGTCAGATTAGGGGTTAATAATTGAAGTTAGGTGTCGACGATGTTAGGGAGGGCAGATTAGGGGTTAATACTATTTATTATAGGGTTAGTGAGGCGGATTAGGGGTTAATACATTTATTATAGTAGCGCTCAGGTCCGCTCGGCAGATTAGGGGTTAATAAGTGTAGGCAGGTGTCGGCGACGTTGAGGGGGGCAGATTAGGGGTTAATAAATATAATATAGGGGTCGGCAGTGTTAGGGGCAGCAGATTAGGGGTACATAAGGATAACGTAGGTGGCGGCGCTTTGCGGTCGGAAGATTAGGGGTTAATTATTGTAAGTAGCTGGCGGCGACGTTGTGGGGGGCAGGTTAGGGGTTAATAAATGTAATACAGGGGTCGGCGGGGTTAGGGGCAGCAGATTAGGGGTACATAAGTATAACGTAGGTGGCGGTCGGCAGATTAGGGGTTAAAAATGTTTAATCGAGTGGCGGTGATGTGGGGGGAGCTCGGTTTAGGGGTACATAGGTAGTTTATGGGTGTTAGTGTACTTTAGAGCACAGTAGTTAAGAGCTTTATAAACCGGCGTTAGCCCAGAAAGCTCTTAACTCCTGCTATTTTCCGGCGGCTGGAGTTTTGTCGTTAGATGTCTAACGCTCACTTCAGAAACGACTCTAAATACCGGCGTTAGAAAGATCCCATTGAAAAGATAGGATACGCAATTGACGTAAGGGGATCTGCGGTATGGAAAAGTCGCGGCTGAAAAGTGAGCGTTAGACCCTTTAATCACTGACTCCAAATACCGGCGGTAGCCTAAAACAAGCGTTAGGAGCCTCTAACGCTGGTTTTCACGGCTACCGCCGAACTCTAAATCTAGGCCTAAGTTTGATCCAATGTATGAGTCTTAAATCCCTCAAAAGTAGCGGAATAGCTAGACACTTTATGGATTTAATATTGAGGATAAGGATCTAAGATGGATGGGCTTAGAGCTAATTGATCTGAAGTTCAGAGGAGGTGACATTGACAAACTGCTTTTAAAAGCTGAGTGTAAATGGATATATAATTTGAACTACAGCCAGTAGGATTGAATGAGGAAATAAACTATACCCCTTTTCTAACATAATGCAGTTGTCCCAATCCTCCATATTATATATATATATTTATAGCTAGTCTCTAAAATTAACATTTATTTAAATGTTTAAATGTATGTCTGATTTTTTGTTCCTGAATTTTCCCTGTCTTTGGTATGGTAAGTGAATACGGTCCTAATGAATCCAATAGTGTTATGTACTGCACTCTTTAATATATATATATATATATATATATATATATATATATATATATATATATATATATATATATATATATATATATATACTGTACATGAGTTGTTTCCATTTCAGCTAAAGAACTTATGATGGTATACCTATTTATATGCTTTCCTGTTGATTGAATGTTCTTTCCAGTTTAAGATGAGCATACAATTCTGAATTTAATATGAAATTGTATCATACGTAAAATTTATGTAAATATATCCACTCTCTCACAAACTATATACTAGTAGAAGAATAATACCTGTACATAATCACACACATATACAGGTGGCCCTCGTTTTACAACGGTTCAATTTACACCGTTTCAGAATAACAACCTTTTTTTCCAGTCATGTGACTGCTATTGAAAAGCATTGAGAAGCAGTGCATTTATTAAAATAGCCAGTAGGTGGAGCTGTCCGCTTGTGTAGCAGCAAAGCCAAGTGAGCTGAAATTAATCAGTTTAACCAGACCTGAGCTATCGAGCAGATTTCAAAGGAACAAGATCTTACTGTCTATAACTCAGTCCAGATTGGAATGCATAGAAAGAACTGTTTGCATAAAAATGCAAGTGAAGTCTGTGTTGTGTGATTATTTTATTAGGGTTATAATGCTGTTTAGCAAATGTTTTTGTTCATTTAACTTAGTTTAATTATATATTTTGTGTTGTGGGATTATTTTATTAGGTCTATAATGCTGTCTAGCATTTAAAGTCTTCATTTCAAAGCTTTAAAAATAATGTATTAGGTGTTACTTATGACAATTTTGAGAGGGGCCTGGAACCTATCTCCCTCACTTCCCATTGACTTACATTATAAACTGGGTTTCAATTTACAACGGTTTCGATTTACAACCATTCCCTCTGGAACCTAACCCCGGCGTAAACTGAGGGCTACCTGTATATTGTTTGTCACAGTTTAATATCAGAATGTTAATGTAATGTGAGCATAATGGTAATGAGCAATCCGATTGGTCCATGTCACCTATCCCTACGTGAGTGGGTATAAATTGTGTCTGCATACTTTCTTAGCAACCTATGACACTTGAGAAAGCGCTACGTGAATTGCAGGGGTGAAACATGCGTATCGCTCGCTATACAGTCACGCCCCCTTTCTTGTTTGAAGGTGGCATGCAACTTATGGAGGAGACTTTGAGGAGCCTTTGAGTGTTCAACTTTTGATTGGGCCAAGGACGACTACAGCGTACAAACAGCAGCACTTCCAGCAATCTTACCAGTAGTTGGTGAGTCTGGTTTACAGCTAAATACGGAGGACTCTCCTGTTATGATATTTGCATCAGTCCGGTGAGTGGATGAATGGAGGGACGGCTCTGGGAGGACCCGGGACTGACTTTGGGTCCGGTGAGCTAAAGGAGTAATATCCCCCTATATTTGTCATCACTCTAGGAGGATTGATTGCTTAAACTTTTTCATTGACTTCACTGTTTTTCTGTGCTCTGCTATACAAACACCTGCTTGCTTGCTAACCAGAATTGTTATTGTTTTAAAAGATAGATAATCCCTTTATTACCCATTCCCCAGTTTTGCATAACCAACACTATTATATTAATATACTTTTTACCTCTGTGATTACCTTGTATCTAAGAACCTTCTTCCAGCCCCCTGATCACATGACTGTGACTGTTTATTATCTATTGTCTTAAATTTAGCATTGTATTGTGCTAAATCTTAAATAACTTTCTGTGCCTGAACACAGTGTTATTTATATGGCCCATGTGTACTCTCTGTCTCTTTGTGTTGAAAAGAGATTTAAAAAGCATGTGATAAGAGGCAGCCCTCAAAGGCTTATAAATTAGCATATGAGCCTACCTATGTTTAGTTTAAACTAAGAATACCAAGAGAAAAAAGCTAATTTGATGATAAAAGTAAATTGGAAAGTTGATTAAAATTAAAAGTCCTATCTGAATAATGAAAGTTTAATTTATACTAGACTGTTCCTTTAACCTTTGTAAAGGGAATATCTTTAGCGCCTACTATTTCAGACCCTTAGCTCCAATAGGATGACCCCTAGTGGTCAAATGCGAAATGTTTAAAGATCAAAAATACATCAGAGCGCCAAACTTTGAGGCTGGGTCTATGTTGCACTTATGTATAAAACTCCACAAATTTGAAATTAAAAAATTATAACAATTTATTGGTTTTAACAATATTTTAAAAAGTTACAATCAAAATTCATGGATCCATGCAGTTAACAATTAAAAATATAAAATGTGTTTTAAAATCACAAACAATTTACAAACTTGCTAGTTGATGATTGGATATGCACTCTTTATAATAGTTGATATTTCAAAAATGTTAGTAGTATACAATGACTATCAGCCAATGTTAATAACGACGTGCAAACTTGGATAAATTCAGTTATACATGTAATCCATAATAAACACCGAATCTCAATGCGCTTATACTGGATTATGTGAGCTGTAAGATTTTGATTGTTATGTGTCAATGTTATGTGCTGGTATTTGTGACCAGGTGAATGTGCTGGGCAAAAATAATAATTTGTGTGCAGTGTGTCCGTGATTGAATAGTTAATGATTTTTTGGGTTCCTAAGGTGTAGGGCAAATCAAAAAACTTCCCTTGTGATTTTCCTCTATGGAAAATATATAAAATAATACTGGCAGTTTTCGTTAAATGTAAGAGAACATGGTTGAAAAAATATATAGTGGGTGTTAAAAAATGTGATGTTCAGCCCAAACGAAATTAATAGCAAAAAATATAGGCAGCGATAAAAATATATACCAAAAAGATATAATAAAAAATATATATAAAGTGTATATTCTGCAAAAGTATATATAGTCAATAAAAAAGAAGCTGGTGTGCGGCAAAAAATAGTGCGGCAAAGTTATATGGTGTATAAGTGACAGACAGATCCAAAACTTTAAAACGAAACTGGTGCCAAAAAATAAGTGAAAAAATGTGGAATTCACAAGTTAGGTGGTCCGGGACCTTAAAGTCGTTATAGCTGATTCTGTTCCACAGATGCAGATAATCCCCAGTTAAGGTAGTGTGTGTCACAAATCGAGCCCTATTCTCTATGTGCAGATTATTCCTGAACACTGTGTGCGGACTTCATAGCGTGGATCAAAAATGTGGTTCGATAATAATTCCCTCTGTTAAAAGAAATATATAATAGTGTAGATGGCTTTAACTAGTTTAATAATAGGAGAGCTACTTACCAGTCAACGCGTTTCGGTCATACACTGACCTTTTTCAAGACTGGTTTTCTTATGCATACAGGGATCTTTAAATACCCTGATATTACTGTGTGTATTTCATGACACCGGAAGTAATTTCTTAGAATTTCCGGTTCATTGTGAGTAAAATTTATTTTATTTCTGTTATATGTAAGGTACTAAATGTTTGAGGAACTAGCTAAAATATTTCTAGAGAGTATTTCTATCTGAAAATTGTTGAAATTATCTTTCTTAAAAGTGTTTACTTTTTGCCGATACTTTCGTTCCGTTTTTTGGTTTTCTACTTGTCTGGGAGTGTTGTGAATTCTGTTTCCTCATTGGTTAGAATAAGGGGTGTGTAAGAAAGCCTATATTTTGATTGGGTAAAAGAGGTCAGAGTTTCACTTCTATAAAGTATATAGGTTATATTCTGTCATTCATTGTCTATTGTTGTGATATATATTAGGACTATGACGTTTTCGTTCTAGCCAATCTGTCAACATGTCTACAATCAGTTTTTTATACATATACAAATCTCACAACATCTTTTTGTATTTGTTTTATACTTTTAGACCCGTCCATAGAACCCTCAAAGTTATAGATGGTTCATTATTTTAATTCTAATTGTTATTCTCATATTTTCTAAATGATGATTTTTTTAGGGAAATCTTAAAACCTCAATCTTTACCTTTTATCTATGTTAATTTTATATGGTGCTCCGATGTATTTTTTGTATTTTTGAATTTTTTGATCTTATTTTCTTTTGCTTAAAAGGGTTGCATTTTTTTTAGAAAAAAGGAGTTAGAGAATTTTCTTTTATGTGGTTCTAAAGTTTTTGAAACAGTCTTTAGATTACTTATATTTGGTTTTAGGTATTTCAGTTTCTCCTTTTTGGTCAGATGTTTAAGACAGCTGGGGAGTGCGCTACGACTAAATTAAGTTTGTTCTCAATGATATAGATTCTTAAGATATCAGACTTACTTTGTCTAATAACAAATAAATGGATGTAAAATAACGTTTATTTTGTGTGACGGTTTTATTCTCGATCCCCCATACCTTCTAATTTGCTAAAGGGGATGCATTATTAGTGTGGTTCTAGATATAGTCTCAGTCTTATAACGGAATATTTCAACTGGCCGGGGTATTGATAGTCTGAGTCGATGACTATTTTTTATCCTCAATTAGTATATATGTTTTTGTTCTATGAGGCTTTTATTTGCATTATTAGTTTCAACTCTCAAATTATAGGTGTATTTTATTTTAGTACATCTTCATTATTTGAGATTGTTCTTTCAAAACTAGTGTATACTTAATAAAAATAAAAAAATTATAAAAATATATATATGCCGGTTATGTTATGTTTTGCATTAAAAAAATTTGAACACTCAGTAATTAATGGATAGTGACAGTAACTATAAAAGAATTTAGGGAGATTGGGATTATTGGGTATATAACAAAGTGGAAAATGCTTCAGGTTGAAGTGTGTTGCTCTATAGTGGTACTTCACCTTAACCTAGGTGAACTTTTCATCATGTGTAACATTATTTCATGAAAGATTCAACAGGGCAAATCAGGATTGTAGGATACTCTTATGAACAGGGAGAAGGTTAGATGTGCAATACTCTTAGTAATTCCCCATGGGGAAAGGTATATCCATGTATTCTCAGTTTTGGATGTCCAATGTAGGCTAGCATGGTCTTTGTGGCATAGTCTTTGGATGGCTTAAGGTTTGGAAGATGAGACAAATTTCATAAAAATTTTTTTAAATTTTTTTTTTCTTTAGAGGCCATAGGAGGATCTTTGAGGTTTAATAGAATAAAGATTATCCCTCAGGGGCTTTTGAATGTCCAATGTAGACTGGAAAAGTTTTAATGACTTGATTTTCAGATTGCTTAAAGCTTAGAATATAAGACAGAAAGAAATTTCTTTGGAGATTTTTTAGGAGAATTTTTGAGAGTTTAATAAAATGAAGATTATCTTTTTGAAACATTGTTTTAGTTTAGGTTTAAAAGATGCATGAAATCTTCTTTATTGTTTAACCCTCTCGGATGCAGACAGTCTAAATAGAAAATCCATTTTGATTCTTCTGTTAATAACTTCTTTTCATGGTTTCCCCCTCTCCAGTTTTTGGGGACTTTTTGCATCCCCCATATATTTCAAACATTTGATGTTTCCATGATGTTTCTCGGAGAAGTGTTTATATAGGGGGGTGTCCATGTTAAGTTTCTCAATACATAAAATGTGTTCGCGTATTCTGTCCCGTAGTGTCCTGGATGTTTGCCCCACATATTGGAGCCCACAGGGACATTGAAGTAGATAAATTATGTTCTTATCTTGACAGCGAATCAGGTCTTTGATTTTATATTTCTTCCTATTATGAAAAGACTGAAATTCGGTTGCTTTTTGTCCACATTTGCAAGCCTTGCATCTGTGGCTAGGAAAAAAACCTTTTACTGTTTTACCAAATGTATCTCTTATTTCAGGCCGCTTCTTCTTCTGTGTGCTGGGTGCCAATTTGTTTTTAAGGTTATTGGTCCGTCTATACACAAAAGTAGGCCTTTGGGGTAACCTTTCCCCAAGGATATTGTCATCTTTGAGGATATTCCAGTGTTTCCTGAAGATGTTTTCGATAATCTTACTATTCTCGCTATATTCCGTTATTAAAGGAACATTAAGGAAACTATTGTCCTTACTTAATGGAGTTTTTTCTTTATATTTAGTTAAATCTTTTCTTTCAATTTTTCTGATTTCCTCTATCTTCTGGTCTAATGGTCCTTCCTTATAGCCTCTCTCTAGGAATTTTGTTTTTATTATTTGTGCTTGTTCTTCCCATTTTAATAAGTTAGAACAGTTTTTCCTCATTCTAAGCAGTTGTCCCTTTGGGATGTTGCTCTTCCAATTTTTGTGGTGACAACTTATTTGGTGGACATAGTTGTTATTGTCCACCTTTTTGAAATGGGTTGATGTCTCAATATTACCTTCTTTCACCTCTATATTTAGGTCCAAATATGTGAGTGATGTTTTACTCGATTCATATGTGAAATTCAGGTTGCCCTGTTCTTGTTCATGACATTGATGGTATGTTCTAGGTCCTCTTGTGGTCCTTTCCAGATCATTATGATGTCATCAATGTAACAGCGATAAAGGACCAGGTCCGCGCTTGCTGGGCATGATTCCCAGAAGATCTCTTCCCACTTTGCCATATAGAGATTGGCATAGCTGGGCGCGAACCTGGTCCCCATCGCCGTGCCACAAACCTGTCGATAGTATTTTCCATTATTGGAAAAGTAATTATAATTAAGGATGTAGTTGATACTATCCAGTATGAAATCACATTGTCTTGCTGGTAGTTCTGTATCTTTTTCTAGATAGAATCTAACTGCTTCTAGCCCTTCTTTGTGGGGTATACTCGTGTACAGAGCAGTTACATCGCAGGTTACCAAGATATAATTCTCCTCCCACTTTATGTTTTCCAGAAGATTTATTATTTCGGTGGAGTCTCTTAAGTAAGAGGGGCGTTCTCTTACGTGTCTTTGTAGATGTCTGTCTACATATTCGGACAGGTTACTACTCAGGGATCCTATCCCTGATATTATTGGTCTCCCCGGGGGTTTATTGAGATTTTTATGGATCTTTGGCAGGTGGTATATGATTGGGATCCTTGGGTATTGCACATTAATATAGTTGTATTCTTTGTCGTTCAGTATATCGTCATCTTTAGCTCCCTTCAGGAGATCCATTAATTTCTTTTTGTAGATAATAACTGGATTTTCCTTTAATTTTAGGTAGGTATTTTCATCACTGAGAATCCTTTCTGTTTCGTTCTCATAGTCTGTTTTATTCATCACCACAATTCCGCCACCTTTATCGGCCGGCTTAATGGTAAGGTTGTGGTTTTGTTCCAGTTGTTTTATTGTTTGAAGTTGTTTATTAGATACATTTTTATTTTTCAAATTCAACTTTTTGAGGTTGATGTCTCTTATTTCCCTGCATACTATTGTTTCAAACGTCTCCAATGCAGTTCCTTTATGGGTTAGAGGATAAAAGGTGGACTTGGGCCTAAGGTCTGTGTGTATATACCCATCCTCCCTTAAGTTGTTATCATATTCTTTGTATCCATATCCTGCCCTCTCCAGAGGGGATTTTAGAAAAAACCTTTTTAGGATTAATTTTCTAATGAATTCTTTAGTGTTCACAAAGGTGGTGAATTTGTCTAGGCTTCGGGAAGGTGAAAATGACAAGCCTAGTCCCAAAATAGATTTCTCATCTTTATTTAGCTCATATGAGCTCAAGTTGAATATTCCTTTGTCATTACTCTTTTCTGTTTGGTCATTGGTTTTATTCTCTTTCTTCCTTATTTTCGCACCTCCTCTTTTCCCTCTGTGGGTCTTGTTTTTTCTTTTGTTGTTGATTGGTTTTGTTCCCATTCTTTGTGGTGATGATGGTCCAACTCTAAAAAAGTAGAGGAGGAATGAGGTGATTGTTTGTTTTCCGATGTTATAGTGTTTGATATTTTTGTTCTGACTTCTTTTTCTTTCATAGTTTCGGTTTTCTTCCCCACCTTTGATTTTTCCTTATGGGGATCATCTCTTTGTTGTTTTCTTTCCCATCTCGGTGTTTCACATCCCTCTTTATTTTCGAAGTGATACTCAGATTCACCTTTGTGGTTTTTTCCTCCCGCAAAGTTTTGTCTCTGTTGGAAGTCTTTCTTATCTTGATAATAATGTACTTCACGGTAGTCTTGGTTTCTGCAGTCTCTTTCATAGTGATCCTGGTTTTTCCAATCTCCCCATTGTCCATGTGTCCCTCTATAATTGAACTGTCTTCTCCTTTCTCCATATGGGTTGTTTTGGTACTCCCTTCTCTCTTTCCTTTGTTCATAATAATTTCTGTAACCCCCTGTATTTGTGTATGGTCTTTCATAAATGTTTCTATTTGTTCTGTAAGGAATGTATGGTCCTTCATGATTGTGTCTATTATATCCATTATAGTTACTAATATGGTTTCTATGTCTCTGATTGTAGGGTCGAGTATTATAATCATATCTTCTATCATTATATCTATATGGTTCTTCTGTGTGTCTGTTATCTCTATAGTCCTCTTGGATATTGTTATTCTCTCTGAAGTGTGGAGTGTATTGTTGAAATTCTGAATCTTTTGGGTCAGGATTAGTTTTCCTATTTTTTTTTTTTTTATGTGTGACTGTCGTCCATGTATTAGAATCATTGGTTTCATTTTCCCTATGTGTATTGGTTACATTTACATTCTCCTCATCTTCTGTAGTACCCTGTTCTTCCTCATTTTTCTTTTCTAATTCTCTCATAAGTTTCTTAGTCTTCTTCTTTATAATTTCATCCTTTATTTTGCTTACTTTCTTAACTAGAGTTTCTTTCTTATCTGCAATATCTTCATTTTCTGGCCCTGAATTCTCCAAATTTAAAATTATTACTTCATTGTCTTTAATCTCTGAATCTATATCAGTGATTAATGTTTCCCTATATTCGATTATTAGTTTCATCAGTTGTTTTGATGTTTCTATTAATATATTCCTCCATTATGCATTTAAATTAATTATCTTCGATATGGAATCTTGAAACTAATTAAATGTAATAACCACGTCTATAATAAATATACTGTATATTTATAAGACACATGTATGATATTGATTAGCGTATCTATGTGATTTCTTCTGTCCCACAAATGTGTATTAAATGTTTCTGTAGTGTATTGAATGTACTTCAGCAAACTGTTTGCTGACTTTCTTGTGCATCATCTTTAGAAGAGGCTTCCTTCTGGGACAACAGCCATGCAGACCAATTTGATGCAGTGTGCGGCGTATAGTCTGAACACAGACAGGCTGACCCCCCACCCCTTCAACCATTGCAGCAATGCTGGCAGCACTCATACATCTATTTCCCAAAGACAACCTCTGGATATGACGCTGAGCATGTGCACTCAACTTCTTTGGTCGACCATGGAGAGGCCTGTTCTGAGTGGAACCTGTCCTGTGAAACCGCTGTTTGGTCTTGCCCACCGTACTGCAGCTCAGTTTCAGGGTCTTGGCAATCTTCTTATAGCCTAGGCCATCTTTATGTAGAGCAACAATTTTTATTTTCAGACCCTTAGAGAGTTCTATGCCATGAGGTGTCATGTTGAACTTCCAGTGACCAGTATGAGCAGGGCCGTCTTTAACACAGGGCAAAAGAGGCAGCTGCCAAGGGCCCAGTCTCTGTTGAGTGGCCCAAGAGTCCTTTAAAAAAAAAAATAAAAAAAAAATATTTTTTTAATAGTTCATACCCAACTGCTGATGTGACATGGGGAACACACACATTCAGTCCTAATACTGTCACAGTCAAAAGTACTCTGCTTATATATTTTTTTTAAAAACTGTGCCAGACCGTGCCAGTGTCATGTGACATGCCAAGCTATTGCCATGTGCTGTTTTAGATGTGCATTGTGCAGCACTGAATGCAAAGCCCTAACTCTGCATCCAGCCATTCCCATTGCATCAGAAAAAGTCCTGCTGGGTTACCACTGTTACCAGGTAACTGCTCTGGTTGTGGGGATTGTTTCTGGGTAGGGCTGACTGTAGGCACATGCAGCAGAAAGCTGGAGTGGCAGGCACATGAGGATTTGAGCATCTGTGCAGCTGCATACACTGCTCTCTTCAGTCTTGAGGCTGTGTGACTCATCTCACACTGTATCCATGCAGCCTTGGACAGACAGCATCCAGTTTGCTGGTCCCCTTAGCCCTGCTCTTTCTGCTGTGGCCCTAAGATCAACTAACTGAAGTTTGTTAAGGGAACAGTGCTTTGTAGAAAGGTGTCAGTAGGAAGAATAAGTGAGTGCGCACACGCTCCTCCCCATGCAGCATTGTCTAGTGCAGGGTGAGAGGGAACTTGTTCCTAGCAAAAAAGTGACATGTGCTGCTGTGGCTGATGTATAGTGTCATGCTGATACTTCACACATTAATGTAAGGTTTATTTTTATAATTTTTATTTTCTGTCTCGGATTTTACAGCTTCCCATAGTAGTTCTGCTGTTCTATTCAGTAAACTTATATTTGTCTGCACCTCCATGCTTCCTCCTCGGTTTTTACCTTGCTTTGCTCCTGTTGGCTGCCCTAAATCTCTTTAACCAGCTAACCTGACACCATAATCACATTCAAAAGAATATTAAATGAATCCACAGTGGAGTAATTCATATATTTATTTACTTATTAGTACTGCTTAGGTCCAGTTTCACATATTGCAATTTATTTCATTTTTTAAAAATGATTAGCCCAGCAGTAGATGATCCACCGCTGGGCTAATAATTAAAAAAAAAAAAAAGATTTCGTTGTTTTTTGGGATGTTGGGGTGGAGAGCGAAATTGCATGGGGTAGGGGGGGCCCAAGAAATTTTTTGCCCAGGGTCCAGTCAATATTAAAGACGGCCCTGAGTATGAGAGAGCGTGAGAGCGATAACACCTCCAATAAATACTTTTTTAAAAAAACAGGCTCAACGATGCTGTAAAACTTTGTATCAATAGTATTATGAATGTACTCATGAAAGTAATATTTCAAGGAATATTGCAAGAATCAGTTTTTTTAGAAGTATTATTCTAAAATCAATCAAACTACAGATGTTTTAGAAACCACTTTATTTTCTGGGTTAAAATGCTCCTTTATAACATTTTTATTTCTGTGCTATCACAATTTGATAATAAAGTAGTAATATTTGACCTACATTGATGGCTTTAGACAACATTAAGCCAGCCGATAATTCAAAGAAGCCTCTGAAAATTATTTAACAATGAATAATGTATCTTCCATTTGTCAAATCTAAATATATTATATTATGCTTTTTATACTTATTCCCCAGATCAATCATGAGCCTGTCGATAATGATGTGTTAGGTACATGTATTGTGGTCTAGATTGACAAATGCTTTAGATTGATAAATAAAAGACTATGGGCTCTACATGTTTTGGAGCCTTTGCGGGGCAGGTTCACACATGCAAGCCTGCTTCCCCTAGTGTAAGAAGCAGCGGTCATTACACTCTCCACCACCTCTGAGTTGGCAGGGAGGAATCATCCCAAAGTTACTAACTTGGGTGATTGACAGGCCCTTTCTCTATTGAGGCGATTGGTCTAGAGAGGAAAGGGGGTGGCTCACTTGAGTATGTACAGTATAAAAGGGTAGCAAACGAACAGGGTCCGCTGCACGTATGCTAGGAGCCGTGCAGACAAGTTCTCACTTTAACACATGTAGCCCTATAGGTTAGATTACAAGTAGTGTGCAACTTAATTTTACAAGTCCATGGTTAATTTGATTTACCAGAGAAGGTTTAGCACAGCTGATATCGCTCTAGGGTACCCATTTTTAATGGATATCGCCACTGACCAAAATAGCGATGATATTACAAGTTGAAAGTTATGGGTTGCCCTCGAGCGAAAGCCCAAATAGAAGAATTATTGTGGCTTGATACACATCTAAAACATATAAAAAAAAGTATAACACTAACATATATACTGTATATATATATATATATATATATATATATATATATATATATATATATATATACACACACATTTGTATATGAGTGTGTATGTATGTGTATGTTTGTGTTTTATATGTGCAAATATGTATGTTTTTAAACACATATATATACATGAATACCCACATATACACACATTTTTAAGCCTTTCCCAGTCAATTACCTTGAAATATGAAATATCATTTTTAATTCATTTTAATATGTTTTAATATTTTATTTAAAGAATACTTCTTAGAGCAAATGTTTAATTTTTAATTTGAAATAAATATTTCTATATATAAACCTGCATATACAATATATATATCTATATATTTATCTTATCTGTATATTTTCATATAGATATATATTTTACAAAAAATATATATAGAAATATATGTTTAAAAATAAAACAAATATTTTCTTCTAAATGAAGAAGAATGTGAAGTATTCCTAACGCACCTTCGGCTTTAGCACAGTTGGTTTAGCACAGTTAGTGATAAAAGACTTTCATTAACGCACCTTATAGTCTATGGGGAGAGGGAGTCAGCGAGGTCACAACAGCTGAAGTTCAGAAGTTACAGCTCCTGAGTCTTTCACTTGCGAGCTTACTTTTTACTTTCAACTTGTAATACCAGAGCTGACCTGATAATGCTATTTTTTTCCCTTGAGCCCAGTTAACTTTCATGAACGATAAAAAATTAGCGCACCCCTTGTAATTAGCTCTTTCTTCACTTAAGGTAGTTTAGCACTGATTCAGCCCAATTAATTAATTATAATTTGAAAATAGAAAATTTGAAATTAACTTATATATATAGATATATAACAATATATCTATGTGTGTGTGTGTACTGCATATCTATCTATCTATCTATCTATCTATCTATCTATCTATCCATTTATCTATCTATCGCATGCTTTTATTTATATGCAACATTAACATTAATATCATTACAGGTTCATAGTCTATAGATGCTGAAATCAGGGGCGGAACTATCATTGGTGCAGCAGGTGTAGTGTTACCAAGACCAAGTGCTGGGGGGCCCATAGCAGACAGTCTATACATAGGTATGTGCAGAATGTGTACAATCCTAATGCAGGGGAGCCTTTTACTAGTGCAGCTTTGCAGGTCCATTTATCTACCTATTTATAATCAAAATCAGAGCAGCATGTATATTATTACTATTCTTACTACTGAGTTATCTTGGGGGGGGGGGGGCAAAAAATGTTTTGCACCAGGACCCTCTATTGAGTAGTTCCACTAATGGCTGAAACAGATTGTTTGTGTGCACGCACATATTCCTTATTTCTGGCTAAGTGTCACACAATAATATTCACATTATGTTTGCTTGTCAGGAACAGCAAAATTTACAAGCCAACCCAGGAGAACATAACCGTAGAGATTTGAGGCTGTTAACAAAATGAATTCTAGTTCATAAGAAAGTTTTAAACTGTTCTGTGATAGTTTGTGAATCATGCTCTTATTCTTTGGGGAGACTTGGGCATCTCTGAAAGAATGTTTTAACTAAAAAATGCTGCTGCAAATGGATTTATTAAAAATCTTTGGTACTGTTTTGTGCATCTATTTAGAAGCCTGTTTTATATATATATATATATATATATATATATATATATATATATATATATATATATATATATATATTGTTAGGTGATTATAATAAAGTTTAGTGTCTCTTTTCTCTACTTCTATCTGTAGCCTTGAGTTGTTACCATCCATCGAAAGGTTAACTTGGAAAATGTATTACACAGGAGAGGCCAATAGAGGTGCACTTCTAATAGGGGGCACTAATGACAGAGAACAGCCAACCTGCCAGGGTGCCAGGAATCAGACTGAGACGAGAAGTGCAAAAATAATCACGCCTTTATTCATAGCAAAAAATAATTAAAAGTCCACAAGTCAAATAACAAGCCAGGAGTCAAAACCAGAGCTGGTAGTCAGATGAGCCGAGTCAGGAGCCAAAGCGAATAGTCAAACCAGCCGGAATCAGGAACAAGGAAAACAGCAGAGTCAGGAACAAGCCAGGGATCAGGAACCAGGAAGGACGTCAGGCAGCCAGGTAATACACAGGAACTCTCACAAACAGGTCTGAGACAACGCAAAGGCAAAGCATACTGAACAGAGGCCCTTTAAATAATAAGTGATGACATCACAATTCTGAGACTGCATCCTGTCTCACATGGATGATACACACCAGTCTGGCCATAAAAGGAAGTGTAGGAAATGATTAGCATCCTCCACAATGCACCAAAGTCAGGAAGAGAGGTGAGTAAAATGGCTGCCAGCAGCACATGGCAAACAACAGGGAGAAAACCCTGACACAACCGGGGCTGATATATGTAAATGGTTCAAGCTGCCAAAGCAAAAATATGTAAATAATACAAAATAGTGCTAATATATGCAAATAATACTAGGTAGCTATGCAGCTATGCAAATATATACACTTCTTTGAGGCAAAAAAATATTAACAGTATGAGTAACAAAGATAAAAATGGAAAAGATTAGTGTATTAGGAGTAAAATCTCAATGGATTAGCGTCCCAATAAGAAGGATAATCGGACAGATTATCATCAGCTAAGCCTGTTCCTACCGTATGGGGGCAATAGTCACTGATGATGGCAGCACTCTCCTCACACCATAGTGTCGAGTTATCTAAAGCAGGATGTAGAAGAAACAAAAAAGAGGCACCTGTGTGTATCAATAGCGAACAGAATGTGAACACAAAAGAACCCCTGATATAGGGTACTCACATTTCCACTGAGCACTCAGACTTTGCTATCAGGAGCAGGCTGGGTGTTTGTACAGCAACCCAGCTAACTGATCTCCAGGATGCAGGAACACAGGATTCTCCAAGCTTGATACTCCCAGTGGAAGTGATTGGTATTGACAGGCAGCACAAGGTTCCAATTTTAAAAGATAAAAAGTTTATGAAAACATCAATATAATAAAAACAGGAACCAAGAGGTAGGGTGTGCTAGCTAACCCTCCTCACAATGTGCTACGCATTTCTCAGCGCTTCAGAACGCTGTTTTATCAGGCATATAGTGGTGGCTGTAATTGGCCTTTAAATACATAAGCCTCACCAATCAAGGAGAATAACACCTGGGTGCCTCCCTCACAGGGGAGGGAACCAAGAGACTTTAACCCTTTATTTAGAGTGCATATTGATAATTATTTAGAATGTACTAACTAAAACACTTTGTTATGTGAAAATAATGTTGAGAATGGTGTTTCCATATAAGTGTAAACGTCCAGATGATTCATTGTGTATACAAAAGTAAAATTTACTATCATTGCATATAAATAACCAAAAAATAAAGATAAAAAGCCATTTGGTATGTTGCTACCATTCCGCCACTCTGCCATGGTTAGTAACACAGGTAAACTTGTTATATGTGCATACAGTTTTGCAATCTGGCCTTAGATGAAAATCCCAGTAATCGGATTAAGTTTACATGTCTCACACGGAAAAAAGAGTGTTTACTACTGACATCACAGGTGAAGGGGGTGTATATAATGTTACCCTGACAGCCAATCTCACACTAGGTATGTGTTGTGTCTGGGATGTTATAGGGCAGTGCTTTCCAAACTGTGTGTCGGCTGAAGTTTGTAGGTGTGGCACGCAAAGTGCAAAATATTGTGCCCAGGGATTGGCAAGGACAATAATGCCTACCTGATTTGTTATTAGCAAACATGTCTCAGACAAGTAATTTGAATGCACATGGATGGTGGATCTTTCTGAAACTAGCTGGTGATATATTCACAATGCTAATTAATTCCCATGAACAACAGGTAGTTATTATTTCTCTTACTATTTTACAATGTAAGTTCTCCCTTCCATGTTTGCTAATAACAAATCAGTTGGGCATTAGTGAAAGTTCTAGGAGAGTGATATGCTCCCCATGTATTGCTCTATCACCCCCAAAGATGCCAGCTGCCCTAAATGTGTACTCCCTGGAGCTTTATATAATTAGTTAGAAAGAAAAGATATACTAAGGTTGTGATTGTGAATAATGACCTTTAAAGTCGTCAATCCCTGGCCTAACCTTATAAAATGTATTAAATAACTTAATTTCTATAAATAAGAGTTACACACAACTTTGGTATAAAAATTGGCTGCAGCCATTTTATTAATAACATAAGTTAAATATTGTATAATAAATATTTCCAAACATTTAACAGAACATACCTGATGTTCATAAATAACATTCCAAATCAAACTGTCAATTCCCCACAGCAGTGCTAGTTCCCAAACCCACAAAACAAGATGGCCGTTATTCAAAAACTGGACTCAAGGACACCTACAATTTAATAGGGAACCCCTTGCCCCTATAAAACCCATGGAGAGGCAACTACTTAAAATCCTCCAAATCACTTGGCCATATTGCTTACCATATTTGTCTGGGAACTAGCACCCGAACAGCCCAGTCCCGCCAAACCCAAAATTTTGCCCAACGCTTCTTTTATATCAAAAAGAAATAGCTGCAGCCCAAATTGATTAAAATGTACACCATCTTTTAGATAGAATTCCTCAGCCCCTTCCACTTCAAAATCTGGGTAGAAAACAACACCCCCCCCCCAACCTTCTTACGAAAGAGCTAACTATTTTGTTAACTTTCTTGCGGCTCTTTTCCAACCTATCATAATCCCACACTGATCTCCAAACCAGTCGAGGAGTAATCTGTGACCAGACTATTTTTATTCCGGGATAAAGCTCTTTTATATTGCCCAAATCCCTTTTAATTCTTCTCACTAATTATTTTTGAGGAATCATACCCAAATACCCAAATCATTCCCCCCCAAATGCAATATCAAAACATCCGGGTGATGGAAAACCTTGCTGTAATCTAGAAACACTGGAAACAGAAGTTCCCAGCACATACCCCTAATCCCAAACCATTTGACCTCCCATTGACCAACTGGACACCCGAGCTGAAGGCCGCCCATTTTCTTACTGGCCTCAGCATTGGCCCAGTATATAAATGAATGCCCCATCACCCATATGATCCTCACACCTGAAATAAAAGAAATAAAGAGAGTATTCAGGATGATTTCAGCTCAAGCATTCCAAAACATTCACTCTATTCAAATTTTTTAATTTTTTTAAATTTTTTTTTAAACCCTCAAATCAGGTCTAACATAAGATTTATAACGACTTGAACCCCATCTACCAATCTTTTTCACTATATCCTCTCTGAGACCTAGCATAGTAGCTTCAGTAGCAGCTCCTATACGGAATGAGTGAGACCCGAACTCTAATGGATTAAAACCCAATAAAACAATTGAACCCTTCAGAATGGCTCTAAATTGATACTGTGACAAAAAGGAACCATCTGAGTGAACCAACAAAGGGCCATCTTGCAAAGGCCGTATGGACCCATAAAGCATCATTACCTGACAAGGACATATCTCTCCACCGCTAGGGAACAGCACTATATTCTTGCCTTTCCCATAGATATCTGTTTTACTACTTCTCAGTAAGATTTCAACCCTGCTCTCGTTCCATATTACATCTTCTTTTTGTAAACCTCCAGAAACTTTCCTGCTAGGGCTTACCAATTCAGAAAGCCTAAAAGCCCCAAAAAAGGCCAATACAAAGGCCATTCTAAACAATATTACTTTGAATGCTGATGCACAAACATCAGCCAATACTACCCAAATTTTTTCAAGTAAAGAAAATGTATTAGGCCTTCTCTTATCTCTAACCTTTGCCTTTTTCTTCAAACCTTTAAGGACTTGACGTACCCAAAAAACCTTAGTAATGTCAGGCAGGCCTAATAAACGGAATCTAAAAGTTAGGGCCGCCAATCTTTTCTCCATATTAGATGGTGACAAACCCAAGGTTCCCCAATGCCACATCCATTCCAATAAGCAACCTGTGACATCATCAGACCCTTCTTTCATTTCAGCCTGACATAACCACATTTCCCATTCCCTCCAAACTGATACATAGGACACCCAAGTACCTGGAACCAAAGACTTTTTAATTAATTCAGCCAATCCTCCATCCCAAGCTTCCAAAGTTGGGCCGGAAACTTCGCTATAGCTACATCCGCCTGAGGGGCCAGCTCTCAAAACCGACACCAATGTGAACGAGATAAAGAATCTGCTATCAAATTAAGCTTACCAGGGATATGCTTTGCCCTGACAAAAACATTCATACTTAAACATTTCAAGACCAGTACTCTCAATAAACGCAAAACTGGCAATGATGACGCAGATAATGAATTAATAGCAGAAACAACGCCCATATTATCCGTGTGGAACAATATGGATTTATTCACCAAATCAACTTCCCACACAAACAAAGCCACCAGAATCGGAAATAATTCAAGGAAGACTAGGTTCCGAGTTAAACCCAACCCCACCCATTCTTGGGGCCACACCTCTGCACACCAATGACCCTGAAAATAAGCCCCGAAGCCAACACCACCAGCTGCATCTGTTATCAAATCCAAATCAACATTAGAGATCCTAGCTTCCATAAAGATTGCAACTCCATTAAGATTTTTAAGGAACTCCAACCAAACTTTCAAATCATCCTTGTGGCCTTTTTTAATCCTTACAAAAGTATGAGGCTTACTAACACCAGACGTAGCCAATGACATTCTTCTAGAAAAAACTCTACCAATGGGAATGATTCTGCAAGCAAAATTCAATTTTCCCAGCAGAGATTGCATTTCCCTCAGAGTCACCTTACGGACCCCCAAAAAATGCTGAATCATTTCTGACAAGGTAACCTACATTCCATTTTTTCGGAATCAATTGTAATACCCAAGAATTTAAGGGCCGTAACTGGACCCTCAGATTTTTCCATTGCAATAGGAACCCCAAATTCAGATGCCATCGAATAAAAACAATCCCTTAACTTCAAACAAACATCCGAATCAGGAGGACCAACAAAAAGAAAATCATCCAAATAATGAACTACAGAAGAGAATCCTGACTTAAATTTAACAACCCATTCTAAAAAGGAACTAAAACACTCAAACAATGAACAAGAAATAGAACAACCCATTGGGAGGCAAAGGTCAATGTAGAAAAAACCATCAAAACAACAACCCAATAGATAATGGGAAGAAGGATGAACCGGAAGTAACCGAAAGGCTGCCTCAATATCCACTTTAGCCATTAAAGCAAATTGACCGGCCTCTCTAAACAGATTAACTGCCATATCAAATGATGTATAAGACACAGACGATAATTCTTCCGGAATATCATCATTCACAGACCCACCCTTTGGAAAAGATAAGTGGTGAATAAGACGAAATTTACCAGGTTCCTTCTTAGGAACCACTCCCAAGGGTGAAATACGCAAATGGGGGATAGGAGAAACTTTAAAAGGACCTGCCATTCGACCCAACGAAACCTCCTTCTTGAGCTTACTCCTAACAACATCTGGCCATTCCCTAGCAGACTTAAGGTTACCCCTGTAATGAACAACACCCCCTGAAGATGGGATTCTAAAACCAAACTCGAAACCATGCAGCAATAACAAGGCTTTTTCACCAAAGCCCTTCTGTTTAGCGTAGAGTACGAGCCAAAGCTCCATCCCGCTTAACCTCACCGGAGTTAATCCCTTTTTCAGGTAGCTCCTGGGTTCCTCCCAATTTGTTCTTTTTGAAACACTTGATGGAAGGGTGGGATCCCCCACACCCTGAGCATTCATGTCTGAATTTACAAGCCGCTCCCCATTTGCAAAACTTTTCATTGAAAGCAAAACAGAAACCTTTTATGGCTGTTGCCGACGACCCACTTTGAAGTGACCCGCCGGCACTCCTGCGAAAAGGCTGCGAAGACCTTAACGGGGTCATCAGTTTTAGCCAAAGGCCCATATCACGGTCATCCCACTTCACCTCAGGCTTAACCGACAAACGTTGTCTAAATTGTTCATCATAAACCCACCAAGCCATACCCCCATATGTTCTCTGAGCAGCGGCTATTTCATCTAAATAACAAAAAAGTGCTGTGCCTTGATCAGGGAACTTACCAGCAAATACACTGGCATAAATAACAAAAGCCTGAAACCAGTTAGTAAATGTTTTTGGTAATTTTCTGTATCGTTTTTTCCTCTCCTCCTCCTCCTTCTTGGACGCATCCTTTTTTGAGTCTTCAGGAATCTCAAAAGACTGGTCAAGGGGGAGGAGAGAAAATAATTCAATAAACTCTCTCTTGCATATCTTCTCCCTTAACTCAACCGTCAAGTGCATACCCAAATGCACAATAGAACACAAACAAGACCTGGCCAAAGCCGTGTCAGCAATTTTAAGCTCAGAACCCCCAGACGCTTTAATATCAACATTAGCCACTTTTGACTGAGACAAACCAACCACTTGAGATTGGGGTACCGACCCTACATCTTTTGTTGCCACACCAGCAATCCCTAATACCCCATTTTGAGGGGCAAATCCAGGAGGAACCCACGAATTGGCGACTCCCTCCGAAACTTTTGCACCTTCTAACTTGGCTAACAAGTCCCTTAAACCCGCTACAACAGTTATTGATAAAGGATCAGCATGCACACCAACTGTTTCAACCCCCACATTCAGATTCACTGCCCCAGATCCATCATTACCTGTACCAAGATCCTGAGCCGCTGCAGACTGATCCCCTTGAGATGCAGCCGTAACCTTCTCTATATTCTGGAACCCAGTAGTCCTGGGTTCCGTATTAGCCATCAATTGTTGACCTCTTTCAGCCTGTAAAACAGAAACATGTGACAAACCCCCTGAAGGTGCCCAAATTCCAATGCCCCTACTAGCCGTAGACATACCCAACCTACTATCCACTAAAACACCCTTACCCCTCTTAGCAGATGAAACCTCAAACCCTTCGCCCCTTAAATCCCCATACCTCTTGCGTTGTCTACCTCTACCTTGTATTCTCCCAATCCCAGACCTGTTTGGATGTTGAACAGAATTAACCGAGCTATGAAATGTATTGTTATGCCTCCATCCCATCATCCCCTGATGACCAAAATTAAAATTGTTGGCCGTACTCACCCCTGCTTCTTCTCCCCTTGCATTAAAATGTTCCGCCCCCGGAACGCCGTCCTCCATATCAAGCCTGATATTTTCCGTCCAGGATTCCTGAAGACCATAAGCTTCCCCACTTAGGCCGTCATTTCCCACCACCAAGAAACCCGGAGAATTCTCAGGCCGTGACCCAATCTCATTCCCTTCTAAAAGAAAAACATTATTAGAAACAGGTAAATTTTCAACCACATCCACATTCCTACCCCTCAAATTTCTTAACTCACCCCTTAAAACCAAATCACTCGATGCCCTGACTGTCGGTCTAAGCTGGCGAAGGGGGTTAACTACACTGGGAGAAGGAGAAATAAAATCCTCCTCAGAAGAATCTAAATATAAGGCTAATTCCCCAACGCCGTTATCAACCTCTGTATCATGCTGACTCTCACTGACTTCGGCCCCTTCCACCCTCTCATCTAACACTCGATAAGCCTGTTCCTCAAAACTGCTACTAGGCCTTAAAATCTGGGCCGTTTTTGAAACATTATGTAACTGCTCCTCAACCGCCTGAGACAGCACAGTCGAACCTGACACCTTCAATTCCTCACCCCTATTTCTCACTAAAACACTTCCTAACCTACCGCCACTCACTTGCTCCTTACCACGACTCGATAAACTAGGCCTCGACGGGCCGTCACCTTTACTAACTTGCTTCTTCCCCTTAAATACCACTTTTTGGCCTAAATTGGCCGTCTTACCCTTAGGCAAAGAATCACCCTTCTTTACAGGCACTTCAACTTGCTCCGGTAGGGAACTAATGCTCCTAGACAGCATAGCAGTATCCGCGACCTCAGCTCCGGCCTGCCGACTTCCGGAACTAGAACTTGACTTCTTCCTCACGGCCGCCTTTAACCCCGGACTGGGGATGGATCTTCTCCGTCCGCCATTACTCCCCTCCGAATCCGGATCCAAACGAACTGGGGGCCTCGAACGCCTTACGGGTCTCGAAGCAGCTTCCTCCATATCATCCTTCGGTTCGATATCAGGACCAAACAAGGGACGTAACTTATCCTCGAGCCAGGTAGGGCCCATTTTAGCTGCTTCCAACTTAAGTTGGTCGAAAATCGCATCAAACTGCGCCATCACAAGTAATTCCAACAAACAAGCACTTTCCACATAAGTTTGATAAATATTCTGATGACAGATTCTCCCGCTCTTTCCTTAAAAGTGTAACAGCGCGTGCTAAGCCCGCCCCTTTACAGACTCCCAACCAATCACACACTAGACCTAATTCCTCCAACGGTCAAGTCCCCTTCCCGTTACTTCGAACTCCCAGGGGCTCCCAGAATAGTGGTTTGTTTTCAAGACCACTGCTAGCGATATAATTATATTGCAGTTTATCTAAATCTGACTGTAGTTATTTATAATAAGTTATATTAATAATAAGATAACTACAGGCAGATTTAGATACACTGCAATGTAATGTATTGCATTTCGTTATTATATATTTTATGTATGTGTCCGTATCTCTGAAAACATGTTACTTTAACCTCCTGTTTGCTAGTAAAACTCAATTACTGTGTCGCGAAATTATGTAGGTCTGAAAAGTGTGTCACCAACAAGAAAAGTTCTGTTATAGGGTAACAAATAATAGTGTATAAAAACAATATTTTAAAACAAGAATTAAATTCCGTGCTGAGGATATTTTAGGAGAATACCCTAGATTTCCGGTAAAAAAAATATATATATTAAATCCACAATATTTCATAATAATGTCAGTGAAGGATATTAAACGGTATATGTGTTAGTAATAAGGAGCATATGTATGTGATCAAAAATGTAAAAATATATTGTGATGCTGGCTAAAGCAGCACAATCTTGGAAATCTAAAATAAGATCTAAAATAAGAAATAAAAAAATAAAATAAAAAAATATAGATAAAAACACAATCGGCGAGATTATGAGTCTTGCGTTAGCCTTAAAAAGCAGCATTGAGAGGTCACAATGCTACTTTTTAATGCCCGCTGGTATTATGAGTCTGGCAGGTACAGGTGTACCGCTCACTTTTTTTCCACGACTCGAGCATACCGCAAATCCACTTACGTCAATTGCGTATCCTATCTTTTTAATGGGATTTGCCTAACGCTGGTATTATGAGTCTTGGAAGAAGTGAGCGGTACAGCCTCTCCTGTCAAGACTGATACCGCATATAAAAGTCAGTAGTTAAGAGTTTTATGGGCTAACGCCGTAACATAAAACTTAACTAAAGTGCTAAAAAGTACACTAACACCCATAAACTACCTATTAACCCCTAAAGCGAGGCCCCCCTCACATCGCAAACAATAAAATAAAGTTTTTAACCCCTAATCTGCCAACCGGACATCGCCGCCACTTTAATAAATATATTAACCCCTTACCCGCCGCATTCCCGCCTCGCAAACACTAGTTAAATTTTATCAACCCCTAATCTGCCGTCCCTAACATCGCCGACACCTACCTACATTTATTAACCCCTAATCTGCTGCCCCCAACGTCGCCGCTACTATATTAAATTTATTAACCCCTAACCCTACGTCTAATCCCCCCCTAACTTAAATATAATTTAAATAAAACTAAATAAAATTACTACAATTAAATAAATTATTCCTATTTAAAACTACTTACCTATAAAATAAAGCCTAACGGCTAGATTTGGAGTTTTGTCGGTAACGACCCGAAAAGCTAACGCCGGCTTTTTTCTGGCCGCACCATAAAAATAACTCTGGTATTGAAAGTCCACATAAAGGCTGCGTTAGGCTCCAAAAAAGGAGCGTAGAGCATATTTAACGCAGCTTCAACTCTCGATACCAGAGTTGCTTATGCAAGCGGCCAGCCTCAAAAACGTGCTCGTGCACGATTCCCCCATAGGAAACAATGGGGCTGAAAAGCCACGTTCAGCTCCTAACGCAGCCCCATTGTTTGCTATGCGGAAACACTTCCTACGTCTGCACCTAACACTCTAACATGTACCCCGAGTCTAAACACCCCTAACCTTACACTTATTAACCCCTAATCTGCCGCCCCCGCTATCGCTGACCCCTGCATATTATTATTAACCCCTAATCTGCCGCTCCGTAAACCGCCGCTACTTACATTATCCCTATGTACCCCTAATCTGCTGCCCTAACATCGCCGACCCCTATATTATATTTATTAACCCCTAATCTGCCCCCCACAACGTCGCCTCCACCTGCCTACACTTATTAACCCCTAATCTGCCGAGCAGACCTGAGCGCTACTATAATAAAGTTATTAACCCCTAATCCGCCTCACTAACCCTATAATAAATAGTATTAACCCCTAATCTGCCCTCCCTAACATCGCCGACACCTAACTTCAATTATTAACCCCTAATCTGCCGACTGGAGCTCACTGCTATTCTAATAAATGTATTAACCCCTAAAGCTAAGTCTAACCCTAACACTAACACCCCCCTAAGTTAAATATAATTTACATCTAACGAAATTAACGATCTCTTATTAAATAAATTATTCCTATTTAAAGCTAAATACTTACCTGTAAAATAAATCCTAATATAGCTACAATATAAATTATAATTACATTGTAGCTATTTTAGGATTAATATTTATTTTACAGGCAACTTTGTAATTATTTTAACCATGTACAATAGCTATTAAATAGTTAAGAACTATTTAATAGTTACCTAGTTAAAATAATTACAAAATTACCTGTAAAATAAATCCTAACCTAAGTTAGAATTAAACCTAACACTATACTATCATTAAATTAATTAAATAAAATACCTACAATTACCTACAATTAAACCTAACACTACACTATCAATAAATAAATTAAATACAATTCCTACAAATAACTACAATGAAATAAACTAACTAAAGTACAAAAAATAAAAAAATATTTACAAACATAAGAAAAATATTACAACAATTTTAAACTAATTACACCTACTCTAAGCCCCCTAATAAAATAACAAAGACCCCCAAAATAAAAAATGCCCTACCCTATTCTAAATTACTAAAGTTCAAAGCTCTTTTACCTTACCAGCCCTGAACAGGGCCCTTTGCGGGGCATGCCCCAAGAAGTTCAGCTCTTTTGCCTGTAAAAAAAACCATACAATACCCCCCCCCAACATTACAAACCACCACCCACATACCCCTAATCTAACCCAAGCCCCCCTTAAATAAACCTAACACTAAGACCCTGAAGATCATCCTACCTTGTCTTCACCTCACCAGGTATCACCGATCCATCCTGGCTCCAAAATCTTCATCCAACCCAAGCGGGGGCTGGCGATCCATCATCCGGTGGCTGAAGAGGTCCAGAAGAGGCTCCAAAGTCTTCATCCTATCCGGGAAGAAGAGGCGATCCGGACCGGCAACCATCTTGATCCAATCAGCCAATCGGATTGAGCTCGCATTCTATTGGCTGATCAGAACAGCCAATAGAATGCAAGCTCAATCTGATTGGCTGATTGGATCAGCCAATCGGATTGAACTTGATTCTGATTGGCTGATTCCATCAGCCAATCAGAATATTCCTACCTTAATTCCGATTGGCTGATAGAATCCTATCAGCCAATCGGAATTCGAGGGACGCCATCTTGGATGACGTCCCTTAAAGGAACCGTCATTCTTCAGTTGGACGTCGCCGGAAGAAGATGGGTCCGCGGTGGAGGTCTTCAGGATGGAGCCGGTCGTCAACGGATGAAGATAGAAAATGCCGCTTGGATCAAGATGGTTGCCGGTCCGGATCGCCTCTTCTTCCCGGATAGGATGAAGACTTTGGAGCCTCTTCTGGACCTCTTCAGCCACCGGATGATGGATCGCCAGCCCCCGCTTGGGTTGGATGAAGATTTTGGAGCCAGGACGGATCGGTGATATCTGGTGAGGTGAAGACAAGGTAGGATGATCTTCAGGGGCTTAGTGTTAGGTTTATTTAAGGGGGGTTTGGGTTAGATTAGGGGTATGTGGGTGGTGGGTTGTAATGTTGGGGGGGTATTGTATGTTTTTTTTTACAGGCAAAAGAGCTGAACTTCTTGGGGCATGCCCCGCAAAGGGCCCTGTTCAGGGCTTGTAAGGTAAAAGAGCTTTGAACTTTAGTAATTTAGAATAGGGTAGGGCATTTTTTATTTTAGGGGTCTTTGTTATTTTATTAGGGGGATTAGAGTAGGTGTAATTAGTTTAAAATTGTTGTAATATTTTTCTTATGTTTGTAAATATTTTTTTTATTTTTTGTAACTTAGTTCTTTTTTATTTTTTGTACTTTAGTTAGTTTATTTCATTGTAGTTATTTGTAGGAATTGTATTTAATTTATTTATTGATAGTGTAGTGTTAGGTTTAATTGTAGGTAATTGTAGGTATTTTATTTAATTAATTTAATGATAGTATAGTGTTAGGTTTAATTCTAACTTAGGTTAGGATTTATTTTACAGGTAACTTTGTAATTATTTTAACTAGGTAACTATTAAATAGTTCTTAACTATTTAATAGCTATTGTACATGGTTAAAATAATTACAAAGTTGCCTGTAAAATAAATATTAATCCTAAAATAGCTACAATGTAATTATAATTTATATTGTAGCTATATTAGGATTTATTTTACAGGTAAGTATTTAGCTTTAAATAGGAATAATTTATTTAATAAGAGATAATTAATTTCGTTAGATGTAAATTATATTTAACTTAGGGGGGTGTTAATGTTAGGGTTAGACTTAGCTTTAGGGGTTAATACATTTATTAGAATAGCGGTGAGCTCCGGTCGGCAGATTAGGGGTTAATAATTGAAGTTAGGTGTCGGCGATGTTAGGGAGGGCAGATTAGGGGTTAATACTATTTATTATAGGGTTAGTGAGGAGGATTAGGGGTTAATAACTCTATTATAGTAGCGGTGCGGTCCGCTCGGCAGATTAGGGGTTAATAAGTGTAGGCAGGTGGAGGCGACGTTGAGGGGGGCAGATTAGGGGTTAATAAATATAATATAGGGGTCGGCGGTGTTAGGGGCAGCAGATTAGGGGTACATAGCTATCATGTAGGTGGCGGCGCTTTGCGGTCGGCAGATTAGGGGTTAATTATTGTAGGTAGCTGGCGGCGACGTTGTGGGGGGCAGATTAGGGGTTAATAAATATAATACAGGGGTCGGCGGTGTTAGGGGCAGCAGATTAGGGGTACATAAGTATAATGTAGGTGGCGGTCGGCAGATTAGGTGTTAAAAAAATTTAATCGAGTGGCGGCGATGTGGGGGGGCCTCGGTTTAGGGGTACATAGGTAGTTTATGGGTGTTAGTGTACTTTAGAGTACAGTAGTGAACCGGCGTTAGCCCAAAAAGCTCTTAACTACTGACTTTTTTCTGCGGCTGGAGTTTTGTCGTTAGATTTCTAACGCTCACTTCAGACACGACTCTAAATACCGGAGTTAGAAAGATCCCATTGAAAAGATAGGATACGCAATTGACGTAAGGGGATCTGCGGTATGGAAAAGTCGCGGCTGAAAAGTGAGCGTTAGACCCTTTTTTGAGTGACTCCAAATTCCGGAGTTAGCCTAAAACCAGCTTTAGGAGCCTCTAACGCTGGTTTTCACGGCTAACGCCAAACTCCAAATCTAGGCCTAAGATAGCTACAATATAACTAATAGTTACATTGTAGCTAGCTTAGGGTTTATTTTTATTTTACAGGCAAGTTTGTATTTATTTTAACTAGGTAGAATAGTTATTAAATAGTTATTAACTATTTAATAACTGCCTAGCTAAAATAAATACAAAGGTACCTGTAAAATAAATCCTAAAATAAATTACAATTACACCAAACACTACACTATCATTAAAATAATTACCTAAATTACCTACAATTAACTATAATTAAATAAAATAAACTAAAGTACGAAAAAAAAATTACAGAAAAAAATAAAATAATTACATGAATTTTAAACTAATTACAGCTAATCTAATCCCCCTAATTAAATAAAAAAGCCCCCCCCCCAAAAAAAAAACCCTACTCTATACTAAATTCCAAATAGCCCCTAAAAGGGCCTTTTGCGGGGCATTGCCCCAAAGTAATCAGCTCTTTTACCTGTTAAAAAAAATACAATACCCCCCAACATTAAAACCCACCACCCACACAACCAACCCTACTCTAAAACCCACCCAATCCCCCCTTAATAAAACCTAACACTACCCCCTTGAAGATCAGCCTACCGTGAGACATCTTCACCCAGCTGGGCACAAGTGGTCCTCCAGAAGGGCAGAAGTCTTCATCCGAACCGGGCAGAAGAGGACCTCCAGAGGGGCAGAAGTCTTCATCCAGGCGGAGCGGAGCGGGTCCATCTTGAAGCCAGCCGATGCGGAGCATCCATCCAGACCGACGACTACATAACAAATTACGTCATCCAAGATGGTGTCCCTTGAATTCCGATTGGCTGAGAGGATTCTATCAGCCAATCGGAATTAAGGTAGGAAAATCCTATTGGCTGATGCAATCAGCCAATAGGATTGAAGTTCAATCCTATTGGCTGATCCAATCAACCAATAGGATTGAGCTCACATTCTATTGGCTGTTCCAATCAGCCAATAGAATGCAAGCTCAATACTATTGGCTGATTGGATCAGCCAATAGGATTTTTCCTACCTTAATTCCGATTGGCTGATAGAATCCTATCAGCCAATCGGAATTCAAGGGACGCCATCTTGGATGATGTCATTTAAAGGAACCGTCATTCGTCGTGTAGTCGTCGGTCTGGATGGATGCTTCGCTTTGGCTGGCTTCAAGATGGACCCGCTCCGGATGGATGAAGATAGAAGATGCCGCCTGAAGACTTCTGCCCCTCTGGAGGACCACTTGTGCCCAGCTGGGTGAAGACGTCTCACGGTAGGGTGATCTTCAAGGAGGTAGTGTTACGTTTTATTAAGGGGGGATTGCTTGGGTTTTAGAGTAGGGTTGGGTGTGTGGGTGGTGGGTTTTAATGTTGGGGGGTATTGTATTGCAAGAGCTGATTACTTTGGGGCAATGCCCTGCTAAAAGCCCTTTTAAGGGCTATTTTTAATTTAGTATAGCGTAGGGATTTTTATTATTTTGGGGGGCTTTTTTATTTTATTAGGGGGATTAGATTAGGTGTAATTAGTTTAAAATTCTTGTAATTATTTTAGTTTTTTCTGTAATTTAGTTGGGTTTTTTTTCCGTACTTTAGTTTAATTTATTTAATTGTAGTTAATTGTAGGTAATTTAGGTAATTATTTTAATGATAGTGTAGTGTTAGTTGTAATTGTAATTTAGGTTAGGATTTATTTTACAGGTACTTATGTATTTATTTTAGCTAGGTAGTTATTAAATAGTTAATAACTATTTAATAACTATTCTACCTAGTTAAAATAAATACAAACATGCCTGTAAAATACAAATAAATCCTAAAATAGCTACAATGTAACTATTAGTTATATTGTAGCTATCTTAGAGTTTATTTTATAGGTAAGTATTTAGTTTTAAATAGGAATAATTTATTTAATTGTAGTAATTTTATTTAGTTTTATTTAAATTATATTTAAGTTAGGGGGGTTAGACTTAGGGTTAGACTTAGATTTAGGGGTTAATAACTTTACTATAGTCTCGGCGTCGTTGGGGGAATCGGATTAGGGGTTAATAAATGTAGTTAGTTTGCGGTAACATTGTGGGCAGCAGATTAGGGGTTAATAAATATAATGTAGGGTTCGGTGATGTTGGGGGCAGCAGATTAGGGGTTCATAAGTATAATGTAGGTGGCGGCGGTGTCTGGAGCGGCAGAATAGGGGTTAATAATATAATGCAGGTGTCAGCGATGTCGGGGGTGGCAGATTAGGGGTTAATAAGTGTAAGATTAGGGGTTTTTAGACTCAGGGTTCATGTTAGGGTGTTAGGTGTAGACATAAATTTTATTTCCCCATAGGAATCAATGGGGCTGCGTTAAGAGCTGAACGCTGCTTTTTTGCAGGTGTTTTTTCAGCCGAATCAGCCTTATTGATTCCTATGGGGAAATCATGCACAAGCACGTTTTGCCAGCTTACCACTACCGTAAGCAGTGCTGGTTTTGAGGTGAGATGTGGAGCTAAATTCTGCTCTACGCTCACCTTTTTGCGGCTAACGCCCGGGTTAAAAAACCTGTAATACCAGCGTTACTTTAGGTGAGCGGTGAGGGAAAACTAAGAGTTAGCAGCACACCCCTGTTACAGCAAAACTCGTAATCTCAGTGAATGTGTGTGTCAATGACAAATGCGTAAGATAAAAATTGTGAAGTATGGGAGTCTAAAAATATGATAATACTAATGGTGAAGAGCAAAAAGATATATATATATATATATATATATATAAGGGGAGAAAAAGTCTAATGACTAGAAGAACATGTGATATATAGCTAAATATGTTAATACTCGTGGTGTGATCACATTTGCACATACGAAGACTCGTATCTCGAGATGCATACAATATAGAATATTATATATAACTATTTAAAAGAGTCAATATGCACAACTAAACTCCAGTGTACACTAAATAGTTACAGAATATCATATGTCAATAGAAAGCCGCTGTATCTATCACCTGATTTAAACCAATAGGAAAAAGAGACTGCAACTTATAGATCCTGGAGGTTTCCCTTTGTTTTAGTTTAGTGTACCTATTATATTTGTGAGAAGGTAGAATATATTCAATAGGGGTAATTTGGAAGCTACACGGTTCTCCACAGTGTGCCTGTAGATGATGTCTAGGCACACTGTGGAAAAGTGACTTTTTCCTAATGCTATGACTCCATCTTGTATGAACTTTACGTGTCGTACGTCCTAAGTACTGGAGACCACACTAGCATGATAGTACATACTGTATATCACAAAAGGTGTGTTGCAGGTGATCCGGCCTCTAAACTTATTGACTTCTCTTGTAGTATTGGCAGTAACTGATGTGGACCTGTGTTTGATGTATTTACACATTGAACATTTTGGATGTCCACATCTGTAAATGCCTGATGGAGTATTTTTCTGTGTAGATTTTCTTATCCCAAATTTTCTTGTCATTACTTCTTTACTGGGAGCAAGCTTTTGCTTGAGGGTGGGGGCTCTCCTAAAAGTCAAGAGAGGTTCTGGGTCCAAGATTTTTTTGAGCACTGGACCTCTGAAGAATGTGCCAATGTTTTTGAAGGGATTTTTTAATGGCTCTATGATTGGAGTTGTATCTCATTCCTCGTCATAGTTTTTTAGGTTTTTCATTGAGCATGTCAGATCTGTCTAAAGCTCTGGCTCTTTCATGGCTGTTTTTAACTTAGAAAATTGGAAGAAATGCTGTAGTTCCATTTTCAACTTTTATTTCTATTAAGAGTGTTGCATGTTATTCTGTCATTTTATTTTTAGTAGTCAGGAGATAAATGTTTTACGTCCAGAGAATGAGGAGGGCTTAATGATCTTAAACTCTCTGCTCAGGCAAGATGATCTAATTCTCTCTTCTCAGGCAAGACACTCTATGGGGTTCAATTTATCAAGCTCCGTACGGACCGCTGTTACCTAACCTGTCCGCCTGCTCTGAGGCGGTGGACAGAAATATGATCGAGTTGATTGACACCCCCTGCTAGCGGCCGATTTGCCGCAAATCTGCAGGTGGGGGCATTGCACCAGCAGTTTACAAGAACAGCTGGTGCAATGATAAATGCCGACAGCGTATGCTGTCGGCATTTATCGCGATGTGCAGCAGACATGATACGCTACAACAAAATCCTGCTTCGTCCAAAGCCGAGAACAACTTTGAAAAAAAGGAAAAGACCCAGGACACTGACCCGCAAATAGTCCACAGCCTTACAAGAGACCGCAGGAACTAGACTCGACTGAGTCAACAGCCTCCAAGAGACACCGTCCCCAGCAGTCGGTCTCCAAACAACACACCCCTTACTAAAGAAAGGGAACAAACTACCATATTCTTCAACAAAGAAGAAAAGGCACAGAGAAAACATGATTGTACTTGTAAAGCGCGGCTAATCCCCCTTAAGGGACTCAAGGCACTGCTCATTTTATCACCTCAAAATTAGGAAAGGCTGAGTAGACCTTGCCGGGGATCAAACTTGCAACCCTTGGTTTGCTACAGTGCAGAGTAGCCACAGTGCATTAGTATGCTGAGCTAGCTTCCAGCTAGCATAAGGAACTCCAGAAAAAAACCCTAAAAAGGGCACAACGAGTCCTAAAGAAAAATACACAGCAAAAACCTGAGAAACCAGGTCAGGCTAACAGAGACCCAACCAGTCTCATAGAAACAAGGGGAGGCAACCCCCAGGCCCCAGAATAAAGAAACCACAGGATAAGGCCTGGGGGGCTGAAACAGAGAGAGGATCTTCCCCTAACACAGTGCAACTGCACTCTAGAAAGCAACTGAAGATGAAGGTCCCCAAGTTGCAAAAAGGTATCTCAGAATACCAAAATATTCAGAAGGAAACCTCGTGCAGCAAGCTCAGATAGGTTTGACGAACAGCACCTGAAGCAAAAACACTGCATGCTGCAGTCATCTAAAAATGACTCTGAAACTTAAATACTTGCAGGGCAAGTAGAAAGCAGCTGAAGATAGGATCTTTCAGATTGCTAAGTATCCACTAACCAGCGGATAACATCGAAGGCTATCTAAGAGCCGCCATTCCTTCTAACAAATCTTGAATGTGGAGAAAGGAGAAACCTCAAAAAGGCTTACTGTGGGGCGGAGCCAACAGCCGGGACAGCCAGACGTGCATTTCATGAGCTCCTAGGCCTAAGCTGCAAAAAAGTATTTATTTTCAGCAAAGATCACACTAATTTTGTATGGGGTGGACAACTAACTAGTTCTTAACTGATAGATACCCTGCCTAAGTTGAAATAAGTGGCTAATCTGAAGATTAGCGATTCTTAATGGAGGAAAAATGCTGCGACGGGCAGCAAGACAACTACGCCCTCCCTTCCTACTACCGATTTTCATCTCTACTAGACGAAACCCTCCGCGGTATGGATGAGGCTCATGAGTTGCTATATGCCTTATTGCAAGGCTTGGACCGGCAGATGGCAAGCTGTTTTTCTGATTTATCGGCTACTTTGGCATCAGCATTTAGGGGAGAAACCTGCAATGCACCACCTAGCAAAGAGTCCGGAGTCATGCAAACAGAACTATCTATGGAGTACCCACCCGTGAAGCTTCATCAGCCCCCTCTCCTGAGCATTTGTTCTGAAGACTCGGGAGATGTTTCGTTAGATCACTATGATCTGTTCCTTATTGACTGCATAGTAACTTCTACAATACCGGGAAGGTCCCCGCAGAGTGTGAAGATGAGACACTCCCTTGATCCCAAGCCTTACCGAATTGCTAGAGAGGAGCACTGTCTGTCTCTGGCGCTAGACCGAGAAGTTCTGATCGGGTGCAAAGTGTAGTGGTTCACACCTAATTCACTTATAAGGTCTTAAAGCACAGTTATATTGAAATATGAATTCCAAGCACTGACCTTTAAATATTATATCAGTGAAACAGGTCTCATTTCTTACAAAGAAACGTTTTAAGTACAATAAAGAAATGGTACTTGAGAAGATAACATTGTTTAAAAATAAATTTTTATTATACAGAAAAATCAGCTTACAGAAGTAATATAAAATTAAATTAATTTAAATCCAATATACACACAGAGTTAAAAGACTATCATTTAAACTTGCTTTCAATAACAATTGTTACATACCACTCGAAATGACTTCTTTGCAACCAAATCTTATCCTTAGAATTGCTCTATAATATCCTGTCAGAGTCACCTGCCTCATGTTTACAACAAGATGTTTTTATAGTTTTTTATTTGGATGACGTCATCATTTATTGTTTTCTTTTTATATGTATTTTTAGCATCATTTTAACATCAACAAAACTTGTCTAACTTGTTTTGGGAACGTGGCCTTGAAAATCTGTTATACAAGAGTTTAGACATACGCACTTGAAATTGCAATGAGCATCCATTTTAGAGCTATAAATTCAAGGTTGAATAAACCTCCATTTTAGATCATATAACATCTTATGTTAAAACTAGTTAGTTGGTTAGTATGTTAGCATACAGATAATAAAAACCTTTTATATTGTAAAAGACTTTTGTTTAAACATATAAAAGGATACAGTTATACATTGTACACATTATAGAAGTAACATATATTTGAATATAGTTATACACTCTATATATTGAAAAATAAGCATATTAAAGATTATATTTTTCACAATTTATGTGAACAGGCTCTTATAACAAGGTACAGTCTTTATGTATAGAAGCTGTACATGATAGATTTAAAAGAAATTTATCATTTATAGTAAGTTATAAGTGTCTTGCTGAAAGAATGTATTTCTTACTGTTGGTATAGTTTTTAATCAAACATTTTATAGCAATGTTAATACTAACATTTTAAACTAACATTTACATAGCAGCTTTTATTGAGACAAGCATGCTATAAACAAAGTTTATTTGTAAAGTTATGCATTGTTAACTAAAAATTACATTTACAAGCACAGGTGTATCACAGGGTTAATGAAAGCCTGTTACAAAAGTATGGAACCCACGCTACTACCTCTCTCACACAGTAAGGTCCGGACGCATGAGATAAATCTACGGACACGTCCTACCTGCACAGCTGTTACACAGGCTCTGGGCAGCGTATATGCTGCTGTCGGGTGGGAGAGAAACGCTCAGTCTGTAGATCGACCTGATACACAGGGATGGCATCTCCTCCATTACTCCCTCTCGCAGATGTATCGCTTTGCTAGCGGAGTTATTTTCCTGAGACATCTCTATAAACATATCGGCAGAGTGGGGGTCGGCTAGTCATTAGAGCAACGCTCTGTAGTAATGCATCTTCTGAGGAAAGTATTACACAAATTCATACGGTTAAATTATAGAGGACATTGATACTTATTTATGACGGCTAACAGCCTGAAGTGTATCCTCATTATTACTATGTGCAATTATCTGTTTATATGTGTTATGCTGTTTTTATATGATGATCGTGGTTGGGTCCTCATAATAGCATAGAGCTGCATAGCTTGGTTTAACAACAGACTTGTATTTTGGTTCACTTTTATACCGATTCATGTACTGAAGAGACTCAAGTCTGGGGTGGGGTACATTTTTGATAGCAGCCCCAATATCTCAAGAAATCTACTCATGCTTGTTTATGACAGACTTCATAACTACTATGTGAATTCTTGTGGGACTCACTTACATACCGGACTTTTTTCCAAGTTCCATTACTTTGATATTCCATTAGGATATGGCTCGAAATTACTTCTTATCCCCTCCCCAAAATGTTAATGTGATAACATTGTTGCTTACTATTCAGTTGTAGATGAGGGTTTATGTTCTTATTGTTCCCTGTTGCCATTGGCTCTTACTTTATTTTATAATATGACTTCAGAGGGTTGCCTTCTGCTCCATGTAACATATTATACTCGCTATTAAGGTATATATGCATAGACAAGCACATGTGAATTACATTCAGCCCTGAGTATACCCATAAAATAATCTCTCCTGACTATAACAAGGGGATTGCTTAGTGGTGGGTTATGCTGTTCACCCACATTACCCTACCATTGAAATATACTAGGTCTCCATTTTATAATGAACTCCTCTCCAGATGACGAGTCACTGCTCTGAATATTGGGGAACTATACTATGTCCTTTATCATTAACAATTTTTCTCAGGGTCTGCTTGTTATGTTTGTTTTTTTTTTATATTAGTCTAACATCACATGTTCTCTTAATATGTTTGTATCTGTTTTGAGGCTTTCTTTAGCTAAGTACAAAGGGATTGTTAAAATTGTTTATACCCATTTATACTATTTATACATGAGATGCTCCACTATGTGTTTGCTCAGATATAGGCACAGTTTGTGCATGGTATTGAGTCTCACGCAGGACCTAAATGAATCTACATATTTGTGTATCCAAACGTATGATGTGCAGCCTTCCACGGCATGTTATTTTACATTTTTGGTTAGCCTGCTACTGCTGAATTGTATATAGTAGCAGATCTAGTGCAGTGTCCTCTAGTATATAAGTTCAGCCTACATGTAGTATCAAGGCTAATATGAGATCTCTAACATATAGGTATAGCTTTAGCTAAAGCTTAGGTATAATTTCAAGTTCAGTACAGGGCCCCCTAGTATATGAGTGTCAATTGTGTATGGTAGCAAATCTAATACAGCGTCTCCAGTTAATAAGTTCAGTTTGTGTATAGAGTAGTAAATAGTATAATATAATGCCCGCAAGTATATAGGGTCAGCTTGTGTAATGCATCAAGTATCATTCAGAGTCTCTAGTATAAAGATACAGCTTATGTGTAGTGCCAGGTCCGCTACAATGTCCTAGTCAGACTAGTCACAACCCCCTGCAGAGAGATGCTGAGATAGCTTTTTATCCCATATATCAACATGAGCTCAGAATTACACATAGACTTCACATAATAAGCTCCCAGATGACCCGTAAGCTTTTAGTACTATTTCAGTGTCTCTTAAGTTAAGACTTACTAGTGTTTCTTTTTTCTCTCACAAAGCCACTGAAGTAGCGGGTTTGGTACTATACCCTGCCTAATTCCAAGCAGATCCAATATAGTTGAAACTTTAAGCGATATACCAAGGATACATGCGAGAGTTACATTGTAAGCTTTATTATATTTATGTTCATAGGAAATGATATTACCTACATTGAATTTATTATTGGTACAAACTATATGTCTCTGTCGGGCCCCCCTCCTCCCTTTCCCGCCGGTACTGGTTGCCTGCGGGTCATACCCCTACTCCTTTTTCCCACATCGCCTATAGCTGGCACTTCCCTAGGAGAGGAGCTCACCCAGAAGTCCCTTATAATCCATAATGTGCCAATGTTTTTGAAGGGATTTTTTAATGGCTCTATGATTGGAGTTGTATCTCATTCCTCGTCATAGTTTTTTTAGGTTTTTCATTGAGCATGTCAGATCTGTCTAAAGCTCTGGCTCTTTCATGGCTGTTTTTAACTTAGAAAATTGGAAGAAATGCTGTAGTTCCATTTTCAACTTTTATTTCTATTAAGAGTGTTGCATGTTATTCTGTCATTTTATTTTTAGTAGTCAGGAGATAAATGTTTTATGTCCAGAGAATGAGGAGGGCTTAATGATCTTAAACTCTCTGCTCAGGCAAGATGATCTAATTCTCTCTTCTCAGGCAAGACACTCTATGGGGTTCAATTTATCAAGCTCCGTACGGACCGCTGTTACCTAACCTGTCCGCCTGCTCTGAGGCGGTGGACAGAAATATGATCGAGTTGATTGACACCCCCTGCTAGCGGCCGATTTGCCGCAAATCTGCAGGTGGGGGCATTGCACCAGCAGTTTACAAGAACTGCTGGTGCAATGATAAATGCCGACAGCGTATGCTGTCGGCATTTATCGCGATGTGCAGCAGACATGATACGCTACAACAAAATCCTGCTTCGTCCGAAGCCGAGAACAACTTTGAAAAAAAGGAAAAGACCCAGGACACTGACCCGCAAATAGTCCACAGCCTTACAAGAGACCGCAGGAACTAGACTCCAAGAGACACCGTCCCCAGCAGTCGGTCTCCAAACAACACACCCCTTACTAAAGAAAGGGAACAAACTACCATATTGTTCCACAAAGAAGAAAAGGCACAGAGAAAACATGATTGTACTTGTAAAGCGCGGCTAATCCCCCTTAAGGGACTCAAGGCACTGCTCATTTTATCAACCTCAAAAGGAGGAAAGGCTGAGTAGACCTTGCCGGGGATTGAACTTGCAACCCTTGGTTTGCTACAGTGCAGAGTAGCCACAGTGCATTAGTATGCTGAGCTAGCTTCCAGCTAGCATAAGGAACTCCAGAAAAAAACCCTAAAAAGGGCACAACGAGTCCTAAAGAAAAATACAGAGCAAAAACCCGAGAAACCAGGTCAGGCTAACAGAGACCCAACCAGTCTCATAGAAACATGGGGAGGCAACGCCCAGACCCCAGAATACAGAAACCACAGGATAAGGCCGGGAGTCTGAAACAGAGAGAGGATCTTCCCCTAACACAATGCAACTGCACTCTAGAAAGCAACTGAAGATGAAGGTCCCCAAGTTGCAAAAAGGTATCTCAGAATACCAAAATATTCAGAAGGAAACCTCGTGCAGCAAGCTCAGATAGGTCTGACGAACAACACCTGAAGCAAAAACACTGCATGCTGCAGTCATCTAAAAATGTCTCTGAAACTTAAATACTTGCAGGGCAAGTAGAAAGCAGCTGAAGATAGGATCTTTCAGATTGCTAAGTATCCACTAACCAGTGGATAACATCGCAGTCTATCTAAGAGCCGCCAGTCCTTCCCACAAATCTTGAATGTGGAGAAAGGAGAAACCTCAAAAAGGCTTACTGTACCTCGAATGCTCCGAGGACGAAATAGCAGAGCAACAGATCTCAGATCCTGCTCCAATACCATACCAGCCCAAGTGACAGACATGTCTGATAGACAGGGGGACAGAAGACCCCAACCGCAAGCCCCCAGGGAATGGAAGAAAAAAAGGGGGGACTCACCCACCCAAAAAGAGCTTGGGTTCCAACCTAATCCGCTCCTCCAAAATAAGGCACTCCCAAGGAGAACCCCCCTAGGACCTGGAACAAATAAAAGTGCAATAGATCCGCAGGAAGACCTGTCACAAGTCTCTTAGACAGTCTCTACATAGAGAGAGACCAATTTCCAACAGGTGGAACAGAGCCCACAGAGCAGCAGATGATGCCCCCTACAGAAATAAGCCACGTGATCCAACCTCCTACACACAGGGCAGAACAAGGACCCAATTTGTACAGTGAGTAACTACTAGACAGTTACAGACAAATAATACACTTTAGCACTCGATCCCACACATCGAATGTGTTGTAATTATGAGGTAGTGTGCGTCGACAAAAACAATAAAAAAAAATTAAACTTTATTAGATATATTAAAATGAGGGAAAAACCACATTAAAAACAACTAGATAAATATAGGACTGGTAGTCGATTGCTAATCTGGATCTGTTCTACCAGATAGCTAATAATGGAAAATATATTGAGGCGGTGCTATACAAGATATATGACAAGAGCTCAATGAGGGGTCTTGACTACTATCTATTATTATAGTTGCAGCAGAGGCTGGACAGTACTCGTCCTAGGTAATATAAGTGCTTAGTGCAGGCTGATACTTTGAAGATATACGGACAATGAGATATATCATCTATCAGTATTGCTGTGAGACACAGAGGATATCACAAATAATATGATGTTAGTATATAAGTACAACCAATTATTGCATTTGAGTACTATATCATTATAGATTCTAGGTTGCGGAACCAGCTGCTAGTACCTGTTACATTGCTATATATTGACACTAAATAGTGATCTGAGATGCAATATTGGTGACTTACAAGGATGTAGATTTATTAACTTCTCTGTTGCAGTTATGGCTTATACTATATCCCCTTGAAAAGAACTTTGTGTCTCACGCTGCAGTAAACAGCATGCTTGGTTACAGTGTCTCTATTTATATCTTAAGTATCAATCCCTTTGCAGTATGTTGTCTGTTAGCATAAGTAGGTAGCGGAAGTATAGATATGCCTAAATACCCCTATTCAAGATATACTAGAAACAGTATGGTTATTTTTTTGCGCATAATTGCGCTTAATCTCTTAGAATTTGTGCTAGTAATGTCTTATTACAGAAATAGTGGCCGCCTAAGTATGTTATGATCAACTGCTATATTTGAAGCCATACCCATGGTACTGGCAATGGTACTGGTAATGTGAGAGAATAAAGGACTCCGTATCTCATGTTATAATGAGCAGCGTGCTTTATTGCAGTGTCACTGAAAAAATCTAAAATATCAATCACTGTACAGTTTGTTGCCTGTTATTATAATTTTGTTGCGGCATCATATATAAGATTAAATACCACCAATAAAGTTATACTAGAAACTGTGTAGTTGTTTAATTGCACATAGTTGCACTAAATCTCTTAAAACTTAATACTAGTGATATCTTATTACAAACAATAGTGGCCACCTGATTGTGTTGTAATAGGCCGCTGTGTATTAATCTGTACCATTGGGTACTGGCAAAGATACTGACAATATGAGAGAATAGAAAACTCTATGTCTCACGCTCCAGTAAATAGCGTGCTCTGTTACAATGTCACTGTTTAGATCTAAAGTATCAATCACTATATAGTTTATTGCCTGTTATTATAAATTGGTAGCAGCAAATTATATAAGACTAAATGCCACTCTTAAAGTACTATACTAGAAACTGTATGGTTACTTGAGTGCACATAATTACGCTTGATCTATTAGAACTTAGTACTAGTAATATCTTGTTGTAAAAAATATGTAATGGCAGCCTGATTTTATTTGTGATAGGCCGCTATATATTAAGTCGTACCCCAGGATACTAGCAATGATACTGGCAATGTGAGAAATTAAAGGACTCTGTGTCTCACGCTACAATGAACAGCGTGCTTTATTACAGTGTCACTGTTTAAATCTAAAGTATTGATCGCTCCATTCTATTCTATTCTATTGGGTACTTGTAAAGCGCAAACTAATCATCCGTAAGGGTCTCAAGGCGCTCCAGAGAGAGGAAACCCTCCAGAGAGAGGAAACCCCAACTCATAAGGAAGATAAACTATCCCCTTCAAAGGGAAGGGCACAGATAAGAACAGCATACATGTCCACAAGACATGAAGCCATAGTATGATCAAAACACGGACCGAATGAAAAATCATCCAGATACCACTGTTGACCCAACAGAGAAAAAAACTCCCCATAGAGGAACACACTCCATCTGAAGGACAAGGCAGGCCTTAAGGTTTATAACCAGTACCCGAAGGTGGATGAGAACTCTGGCCTACCTGCTTGCAAGCCCAATGAGCTAGCCCCTATGTCACAACATAGGGTTCCTGAAAAAACCTGGGTCGTCCCGAACCAGTCCATCAGATCATAAGTCTCCAGACATCCAAGAAGGATCCAAGACAAGAACTCCAGACCTGGGACCAGAGAATCATCGTAGAACAAACGACACCCTCAGGGAACACAAAATACACTGTCTGAAGCAATCAAAACTCACAGGGAACGGGTACAAGACTCACTCGTAATTACCAGCCCAAAGGGAAGAGAACACCCTTAGACGGAGGTCAACACCCCTCAACAAGGCACTGGGTTGTGACAAAATCATGCAATTTCTCTAGAGCCCATAGGCTCCAAGGGCAGCACTAAGGGAAATGAAAACGAGACCAGAGTCCCCTGAAAGAATGTAGAAGAAAGGCTAGTCTCCATATTCCTTTCAGATTAACGTTCCAGAAGACCACACCCAAGGGAGAAAAGCATCCCAAACCCAGGCAGAAAAACATCCCCTAAGCAAAAAGCTTGGAAAAAGAGACAATACCTCCTATCGCCCCTGATATGGAGATGACTAACTCCTGAAGGAAGACAGAGCCTCACTGCCTTCACTTCCTAAGTAAGCAGCCAAAGCCACAACAAAAACCAGATGAAGTCCAGAAAGTCTCGACCCAAAGGAAGAGAACCTATAAAAGGAATAAGTCCTAAAAGGACACTTCCAAAGAGACCATGAAAGGCAAAACCTTAAGAAACGGTGGTATGAAGGACCTAAATCCTCCAAGCCTCCTTCCCACAATGGGAAGGAACACTCTAGTTCCCGAAAAAATTCGGAAACAACTGAGCATGTTGCAGCGTATCTCAACGGAGTCCAGGCCCACTAGATTAAAAGGCGAATGAGGACTGAACCAATCCCCCATGCCCCTAAGCAACTGCGGACCCTCAAGTCCTCTCAGGATGCTAGTTGAAGCTTGTAAAACAAGACAATCACACAATCATATTGTGATCACTGGGCGTCCTCACCAGACTAACCAGGCATAAAAAGGTGCTACGTGTCTGAACTAGGCCTCAAAGACAGAAGGATTTGTACCCAGTCAGGACCAGCCTGAAACCAAGGGCCCCAGCACTGTCAAGGCCACATAGAGTCTCCCCCGATGATGGAGGGATAAAGAACAGTCAGACAGACTTTTGTAAACAAAGCGAACAAAATCGAGAGTATCAATTCCAGAGAGGAAGTTCCAGAAGGAAACATCACACCACAACATGAGCTTTAAACCACATAAAAAGCATCCTCACCGGATGAAAATAAAATATAAGGCAACTCGTAGGTTATCGCCCAGGAAGAATGGACAAACACTTAGGACCAGCCCAACAGGGGTCCGAGACTTCCAAGCTCAGAACTGGAAAAGGAAACACAAATTACAAAGACTATAAGAAGATTACTTCATCCCCTTATGTCTATGTATGCAAGCCAGTCAAAGAGTAAGACTGAGAATCCCCAGACCCATTAAGAGTGGGATCCTCCAGCAACACCAAAAACGTGCCTTAGTAGGACATGAAGGCACGCCAGTCTATAACGAAAGGCGCAATATACATCCGCCAGGACAAAAGAAACACCGGCCCTGAAGGTTGACCCCCTGAGGCCTCAGGGGCAGTTGCTCCACCAGAAGGCTGACCTGGACCAGGCGATCCCACGCCTGATGAGCCCCGGTTAACGAAGCACGGACAATATCATAAGCACACTCCTGGGAGGTGCAGATGCACCAGCACCAAAGATATGGCCATGTCGTAACTTCCGGTGGGAACAGGCCACACTCCCTAGAAAGGATAAGTAGCATTTGGGTTACCTGCATGCGTAGTAAGAGTTGATGGTAGGGAATTTGTCTTGTTAGAAATAGAATCCCCAGAGATTGAAGGCTCAGTGGGCATCCGATTTCCCGATCTTGAGGAACAGAGCACTTTAAAATGGCATTCGGAACATAACTTATGGGCATGTATCACCCGGGACAATTCATATTCTTCACAATAAGTAGAGTCTAAATCAGCGACAACTGTCTCCAAGAATCCTCCATAACTGGAACACTCCTACCTCGAGAGAACCAGACACCAGCGGACCAGGATTTCTCCATCGCCACGCGGTTAGGAAAACCGTGCAGTCCATGCAAAAGCACGCCCGACCAAAAAGGCTGCGTGACTAGACATAGGCCGTTATGTTCTAAAATAGCCATGAGCTTAGGCAACACTACACAGTAGCAGACTTAATCACATAACAAACATGATTATAAACCCCCCTGTTCAATAATCCCCCTCAGGAGATATTAACCCAAGATACCTAGATACAAATAGGAGCCTTACTAAGACCCTATGTTAAAGTTATCCCCGAAAGGTTGTAGCCCCTCTCGTATAAACAGTTGAAATTACAATACATCCATGATGAAAGTAAAATGAAATGATCTTACCGGAATCTACACCGTGGAACAGGAACATGGCCCTTCAAGTGTGACAGATAGTAGCGTCGCCTCTGCCATGGACTTGAGAGAAAAAAGCAGGCAGTGAAACTCATCAACGCTGATTGTTTGTGGAGCTGTTAATATGAGTCGGGATGGTTTCGCAGAAAGACTCTCCCTGCATCTTCAGACCCTAACTTTCACCCATGCTCTCACTGAGAGGCTGACAGGACTACTTAAAACTCCAGTCCCATACCGAAGAGTACTACCCTCCAGAAGAGACTATCGAAAATTTCTGACTCTTCTCTGCCAACCTCCTGGGACGAACGGCAAAGAATGACTGGGGGATGAGGGAAGTGGGAGGAGTATTTGAGCCTTTGGCTGGGGTGTCTTTGCCTTTGCCTAGTGGCCAGGTTCTAATTTCCCAAAAGTAATGAATGCAGCTGTGGACTCTTTCCATTTCTGAAGAAAAACTATTTAAAAGGGAAAACTCTTATTACAGGGGTTCAAGAACAGTGGGAATTTGTGAAGGGTGCCATTTTAGATGCAACTGCACACTGTATTAGACATGTCTGTAAAAGTAAAATAAAGCGGAAACCAATTTGGTTTTCCAAAGAAGTAGCACATGCTGTAAAGATTTTTGTCTTTTTGAAATAAAATACCTCTGAAATCCTTTGATCTATAAAGTTGGCACTAAGCTAATGTTATATAATTCTGCAGAATTATATAACTTTATTTTGTAGGTTTACTGGCCCTAATAGATTATCTCATTTGAGCAGAGAGCTTTAGATCACCTCGCCTGAACAGAGAGCTTTAGATTATCTCGTTTAGAAATTATAATGGAGAGATACTATTGTAATATTATGCGTATTAGTTCCCCAACACAATTATACCCAGTGAACCAGGAGGAAAAATGTCCTTACTAATTAATAGGGTGGGGGGTGCTCAATATCCTGTATAAACATAGAAAAAATATATAGAGAAAAAAATGGATATAGCAGAGCACTCAAACGGTACTAATTATGAATAATTCTATAGATGAGGAGATTTGCAGGACTTGGGTATGATATATAAAACGTAACTTTTAATAGTTATAAAAATTAAAATTATATGTATATATTGTGACAAACATTCACACAATCAGGTGTATATAAAAACATTTAAAATAAATGATGAATGCTGAGATGCCGGATAGTAGCCATATAAGGTGTGTTAAGTGGGTAGATCTGACAAGGAAGCACCATAAAATGCTCACGGATTGCACGGTAACTAGTCTAAAAAAGAGGATTGACCTCACACAATAATTAACTAACTGGTGCAATGCTGGAGCGGTGCTATCACTTGTCAGAATCCCACACAAATGAAGTAGCTCAAAATTAAGTTAAACAAAGATTCCTATAAAGATACTGATCTGTTGTGAGCCTATTCAAAACTCAACAGCCAGGTGGAGATACCAACGAAGTTACTTATATGTTAATATCTATTCATAACTATTGCGGTTTAACACACAAACAAATTAACACTCAGCATTTATCCAGAGCGCCTGATGCGCATTTCGCCACGTTCGTGGCTTTGAGAAAGATTTCTTTAGATTATCTCACCTGAGCATAGAGCTCATTATCCCACCTGAGCAGAGAGAGTTAGATCATTTTACCTGAGCAGAGATCTTTAGATTATCTCATCTAAGCAGAGAGCTTTAGATCATCTTGTCTGAGTAGAGAGCTTTAGATCATCTTGTCTGAGCAGAGAGCTTTAGAGCGTCTTGCCTGAGCAGAGAGCTTTAGATCATCTCGCCTGAGCAGAGAGCTTTAGAGCGTCTCGCCTGAGCAGAGAGCTTTAGAGCGTCTCGCCTGACCAGAGAGCTTTAGAGCTTCTTGCCTGAGCACTAAAAACTTTTATCTCCTGTTAAAAATAGGGAAAGCCAAACTTTTTACTTGTACAATACAAAATACACACACACACAAGCACACACATATTAACACTCACATGTGCTCTCACAAACACACACAAACACAAGTACACACATACACAAACAAACACACACAAACACACACAAGCACACACATACACACACACAGATATAAAACACACACACATACACAGACACATATCCGTGCACTTACACACACACACACAGACACATATTCTGGTTTGATAAAGTTAATTTAAAGAGAGAGTCTACACCAGAATTTTTATTGTTTTAAAAGATAGATAATCCCTTTATTACCCATTTCCAAGTTTTGCATAACCAACACAGTTATAATAATATACTTTTAACCTCTGTGATTATCTTGTATTTAAGTCTCTGCAAACTGCCCCTTTTTTTAGTTCTTTTGACAGACTTGCAGTCTAGCCAATCAGTGCCTGCTCCCAGATAACTTCTCGTGCATGAGCACAGTGTTATCTATATGAAATACGTGAACTAACACCCTCTAGTAGTGAAAAACTGTTAAAATGCATTCTGAAAGAGGTGGGCTTCATGGTCTAAGAAATTAACATATGAACCTCCTAGGTTAAGCTTTCAACTAAGAATACCAAGAGAACAAAACAAAATTAGTGATAAAAGTAAATTGGAAAATTGTTTAAAATTACATGCTCTATCTGAATCATGAAAGTTTATTTTGGCCTAGACTGTCGCTTTAAGTTGGTGATTTAACTGTTTTAAAGGGAAAGTCTACACCAAAAATAATATTGTTTAAAAAGATAGATAGAGCCTTTACTACACATTCCACAGCTTTGCACAAACTAACATTGTTATATAAATATACTTTATAACATTTAAACCTCTAAATGTCTGCCTGTTTCTAAACCACTACAGACGGCCTCTAATCACATGCTTTTTTTAATGAGCTTTTCACAAGACGCTTATTTCAAGTGTGCCATATAGATAACATTCTGCTCACTCCTGTGGAGTTGTGTGTGGAGATAATAAATAAATAGCTATTTGATAAGGGGGCCGTCAAAAGAGGATTAGATACAAGGTAACCACAGAGGTAAAGTACATTAATACAGGGAGTGCAGAATTATTAGGCAAATGAGTATTTTGACCACATCATCCTCTTTATGCATGTTGTCTTACTCCAAGCTGTATAGGCTCGAAAGCCTACTACCAATTAAGCATATTAGGTGATGTGCATCTCTGTAATGAGAAGGGGTGTGGTCTAATGACATCAACACCCTATATCAGGTGTGCATAATTATTAGGCAACTTCCTTTCCTTTGGCAAAATGGGTCAAAAGAAGGACTTGACAGGCTCAGAAAAGTCAAAAATAGTGAGATATCTTGCAGAGGGATGCAGCACTCTTAAAATTGCAAAGCTTCTGAAGCGTGATCATCGAACAATCAAGCGTTTCATTCAAAATAGTCAACAGGGTCGCAAGAAGCGTGTGAAAAAACCAAGGTGCAAAATAACTGCCCATGAACTGAGAAAAGTCAAGCGTGCAGCTGCCAAGATGCCACTTGCCACCAGTTTGGCCATATTTCAGAGCTGCAACATCACTGGAGTGCCCAAAAGCACAAGGTGTGCAATACTCAGAGACATGGCCAAGGTAAGAAAGGCTGAAAGACGACCACCACTGAACAAGACACACAAGCTGAAACGTCAAGACTGGGCCAAGAAATATCTCAAGACTGATTTTTCTAAGGTTTTATGGACTGATGAAATGAGAGTGAGTCTTGATGGGCCAGATGGATGGGCCCATGGCTGGATTGGTAAAGGGCAGAGAGCTCCAGTCTGACTCAGACGCCAGCAAGGTGGAGGTGGAGTACTGGTTTGGGCTGGTATCATCAAAGATGAGCTTGTGGGGCCTTTTCGGTTTGAGGATGGAGTCAAGCTCAACTCCCAGTCCTACTGCCAGTTTCTGGAAGACACCTTCTTCAAGCAGTGGTACAGGAAGAAGTCTGCATCCTTCAAGAAAAACATGATTTTCATGCAGGACAATGCTCCATCACACGCGTCCAAGTACTCCACAGTGTGGCTGGCAAGAAAGGGTATAAAAGAAGAAAATCTAATGACATGGCCTCCTTGTTCACCTGATCTGAACCCCATAGAGAACCTGTGGTCCATCATCAAATGTGAGATTTACAAGGAGGGAAAACAGTACACCTCTCTGAACAGTGTCTGGGAGGCTGTGGTTGCTGCTGCACGCAATGTTGATGGTGAACAGATCAAAACACTGACAGAATCCATGGATGGCAGGCTTTTGAGTGTCCTTGCAAAGAAAGGTGGCTATATTGGTCACTGATTTGTTTTTGTTTTGTTTTTGAATGTCAGAAATGTATATTTGTGAATGTTGAGATGTTATATTGGTTTCACTGGTAAAAATAAATAATTGAAATGGGTATATATTTGTTTTTTGTTAAGTTGCCTAATAATTATGCACAGTAATAGTCACCTGCACACACAGATATCCCCCTAAAATAGCTAAAACTAAAAACAAACTAAAAACTACTTCCAAAAATATTCAGCTTTGATATTAATGAGATTTTTGGGTTCATTGAGAACATGGTTGTTGTTCAATAATAAAATTAATCCTCAAAAATACAACTTGCCTAATAATTCTGCACTCCCTGTATAACTGTGTTGGTTATGCAAAACTGGGTAATGGGTAATAAAGGGATTATCTATCTTTTTAAACAATAAACATTTAGGAGTAGACTGTCCCTTTAAATTATGTTCACTCAGAACACAGCTTTTCAAGTTTAGCTATAATGCTGGTTGGCTTACTTATCACAGATACTTTACATAGAGATTATTTGGTAATGGAGGGTTTGAAAATAGAAGCTTTCAATGGTATCATCACTGCAATGTTTATATTGTCCAGAACAATACATGGTTTAGACATCTTTCAGGCTCAGGCATCTGTAGCTTTTCTGTCACAGCACTTACTGTTTTGTTTAATAAATTAGAATAATTAACCATAATTTAGAAAAGCAAGCAAATGATGAGCAAAACCTTGTACAATTATAGAGTCATTTATAAAAGCTAGGTATGGTTATGTGCATGCAGAGGTCACAGAAAAGATTTCTTAAAGAAACATTAACAGCTGCAATATTGTTACACCATTTTAAGCAACTTTCCATTAAAGTAAGCCTTATTCAGGGCTGGTCCTAGATACAATTAAGGTGCAAAGTTATGAAGATCAATTATAAAAACAAATATTCTGCATAAAATTTTGACAGAAATGACAATAATGAAGGTTTTAGGGGTACTGGCAGGTGCCTCTTTATTTATTGTGTTGCAGTAATGATTGGGCTTACACAGAACCCCATTTGTAGTATTACATACAAAATGATATCCAGAAATAAAAGCCTTGCTCGTTAGACTCTTTTATAAAAGCAAAGTAAAGGCATTGAAGAAAATAAACTGTCACATTATTGTCACACCCTATCAAGGCTTCATTTGAATAAAGTAAGTCAGGTTATACACTAAGAGCTAGGTCAAAACTGCATATCAAATAATTTTTCTACAGAAATCACCATAGACTTTAATGGGGAAATTTGCAGGAAAATTATTTTATTAAGGCTTTTGATCATCTCTTACTGTAAGTAACCACAGTGAGTTTTCTGGTTGTCACACCCTTTCTAGGCTTAAAGTATGTTGTATTACACACAATATAACCCCCAGTGACAAAAGTCCTGCATGTTAACAATGATTTATCACACAACATTGTATTTTAGTCATTTTTAGGTCATGTTTTGCTGGAAGCATTATTAAAGGGACACTGTACCCAAATTTTTTCTTTTGTAATTCAGAAAGAGCATGCAATTTTTTTTTTATTTTTTTTTTTAATTTTTTATTTTTATTTACACAAAAAAGAGATATAACAAATTGAGAAATCTCTGTCCCTTCCCCTCGCAGGGGTACAGGTAATAAACACAGATAAAGAAGCAAATCAAGTATATACAGAAACAAGAAAAAAGTAAATTATTCCATGTATCATTGCTAACATTATCTGGTTACATGTCTCTTTCTTGGCTTTTCTTTTTTTTTTTGCCTTTTTTTCCCCTAAATAAACAATACTAAGATTCTATCATTGAATAACTTGAGCAAACCTGAACGAACAAAAGCGTGATGTGCGGCTTAAAATAAACAAAAAACAAAACAAGACAAAACAAAACAAAAAAACAAAAAAAAAAACAACCAAACAAAAAAAAAGATAGAAGAGTTATCCCTCACTCTCTCCTCCGTCCCCTACCTCTCCCCTGTCCCGCACGGTCCAGTAGATATATTATATTACCAAATCCCTAATAGAATCAATTCCGTATCTTTGAAGGGGTAAATTATATATTCAAACAAACACAGAGAGTCAAGCCGCTGCAAACGCGGTAGTTCCGGCAGGGTCCGTGAGCTGAGGCGGAAGCGGAGTGATCCCAATAGAAAACAGATCACAAGGGGTGCATGCTGTAAGGTAACGGCCGGTGTAGCCGAAAAATGATATGAGAAATAAAAGGAGGGCACAGCAGCACTAATGCAAAGGAATCCAGGGCCAGAAAAAAGTAAAACAAAGTTTACCTTTATTGAGACAAATTGAAAAAAGTACACAAGGAAACCTCCCTAACTAGTTTCGTGCTCAGTTGAGCACTTAATCATAGGGGAAGTTACTAGGTGTAAACACACCCTATTTAAAGGGATGGATACACCTGTTAGTGATTAGATAAAAATGACATACAATTTAACATTCTATATGTATATATATGCCTATAAATACTTAAGTACTTTTTTCAATTTGTCTCAATAAAGGTAAACTTTGTTTTACTTTTTTCTGGCCCTGGATTCCTTTGCATTAGTGCTGCTGTGCCCTCCTTTTATTTCTCGTAAATTATATATTCAATCTCACTCGGGGAGAGGGCTTTAATAAATTGGGTCCACTTAGAGAAGAAGCTCTTTACATCATTATCATTTTGTAAGTTTGTATCTAGTTGTTCAATAAGGCATTGCTTCTTTAGGCAGTATTTAACTTCAGTAATACTTGGCGTTGTTTTTATTTTCCATTTTTTTAAAATCAAATATCTAACGGCTAGAATGACCATATTTATAATTTTATTATTATCATATATTCTTTGAGAATTATCAGCAAAAAAAACAATCCTCCTAGGGGAGAATTTAACAGAGGGCACCTTGACTATATTATTAAGCCAATATTGTACTTTAAGCCAAAAGTTATGAATTTTAGGACAGTCCCATATCATATGCAGAAGGCTGGCGGCGCTGAGTGAGCATTTTGGGCATTTATTAAACCCCATATTCCTGCACTTGAAACCCTTTTCTGGGGTAAAATAAGTCATATAGAGGAGTCTTATATGGGACTCCCTCCAAGATGCAGATAGAGTTACTCTAGAGACCTCTTGGATTGAGTATGTAAAAAGAATTGGATCTAGATCATCCTGTGTAAGCAGTAATGACCACTTACCATGGAGTTTTTCTATTGTATCAGGCCCATTAGATGAAGTCAGAGTTTGATATATGAATGAAATTGAGGTGAGCCCATTTTTTACTAAAATTAGCCAATTTTCCATCTCTCCTAGTGACTAGTCCCAGCCATAATCGTTGATCTGTTTGAGAGCAAAGTGTCTCACCTGGAGATACGCGAAAAAGTTTTGGTTAGGAATATGAAACTCCTGCCTCAGGGAGTCAAATGACCTAATACATCTCCTTTCAAAGTCCAAAAGTTGTTCGAGCTTTACCAAGCCTAACGTTGCCCAATTAGAGAATAGGGTGGAATGGATTCCTACTGGGAATTGTGGATTATTTACTATTGGGGTATATTTTGAAATCTCAGATTTAATATGGAGCAAAAGACAGGTTTTTCTCCACATGCAGATTGGATTATATATAGATCTTTTCCTTTTTAATTCTAAAGGTATCGTTTTACCATTACAACGTATCAGAGCAATTAGTGAGAATGGATATACTATACTGCTCTCTAATTCTCCATTTGTTATGTAATTACTATTAGTAAGTCAATCTACTACAATTCGTGCTAGAAATACTTGATTGTATAAACGGAGATCGGGGAGAGATAAGCCTCCCATGTTTCTGGGTAAAGTTAATTTGGCTAGCGAGATTCTCGGTTTTCTATTCTGCCAAATAAATGTTCGTAGGGCAGTATTAAATGAAATAACATCCTTTGCTCTAAGAATCAATGGGATATTCTGGATAACATATAAAATTTTGGGGAGAAGAACCATTTTGTAGAGGGCTATACTCCCCTATAACGAAAGAGGGAGATTTTGCTAATTTTTTAAGGTTTTTTTTAATATTCATTAAAACCGGAGCTATGTTAAGAGTATACCAATTATCAGGGTTAGATGAAATCCAAATTCCTAAATACTTGAATGAGTCCTGTACTATATTAAAAGGGATAGATGTTGGCGAATCTTGAGTCTGTCTAATCCATAAGAACTCAGATTTTGCAGCGTTTACACTATATCCTGAAAAGGATCCAAATTGTTGAATTATAGAGAGAAGTTTTGGTATATTTCTAGAGGTATTTGATATATAGACCAATACATCATCAGCATAAAGAGTGATTTGCAATGTTTTTTTATTAATCTTAATTTCATCTAGTTGTTGCCTAATCTGGATCGCAAGGGGCTCAATAGCCAGGTCAAATAAAAGCGGGGAAAGAGGACATCCCTGTCTCGTGCCTCTCTCTAGTTTTATACTCTGTGTATGTAATCCATTTACTATTATCCTCGTAGAGGCATTTTTATATAGAGAAAAAAGGGGGTAGACTGTGAGATTGGTAGGGAATATTGCACACCTAAAAACTGTTATCCCAAAAGTTTAAAGTAATCTGTAGAGTGAGGTGGCGCAATGTGAGTTGCTATTCCCAATGAGATGATTGCTTAAAATATAAAAATTAATATTGTTTAGAATATTTTGTTTTTAAAATGGGAAATATTACTCCTCAATTGAATATTCTTTCAAAATAAACACAAATAAACTTTGTATATATAAATAATTAAACAATTTATTAAGTTCTATATGGAACAATATATATAGAAATACATAAAAAAGATGCACCGGTGCTATCTGTACGGTAAAATTCTAAAATACATGCATATGTGTCTGATTCATAAAACCATTCTGATACAATCAAGTTGGTAAAAAACAATGACATAAATGCTCAAATGCTTGATATACAGTGTCAAAAGCTAATCTAATTGAGTAGTGCACTCATTAACCAATGGAAAAGTTGGCTGTGAAATATTTGCAAGGTGATTTATTGGATACAGTGTATCCCGTGTCAGATACACTGTAAGGTAACACGGGATACACTGTATCCAATAAATCACCTTGCAAATATTTCACTGCACGATTATTTGACAATAGACTTAAGAGACATTCAGCCAACTTTTCCATTGGTTAATGAGTGCACTACTCAATTAGATTAGCTTTTGACACTGTATATCAAGCATTTGAGCATTTATGTAATTGTTTTTTACCAACTTGATCGTATCAGAATGGTTTTATGAATCAGACACATATGCATGTATTTTAGAATTTTACCGTACAGATAGCACCAGTGCATCTTTTTTATGTATTTCTATATATATTGTTCCATATAGAACTTAATAAATTGTTTAATTATTTATATATACAAAGTTTATTTGTGCTTATTTTGAAAGAATATTCAATTGAGGGGTAATATTTCCCATTTTAAAAACAAAATATTCTAAACAATATTAATTTTTATATTTTAAGCAATCATCTCATTGGGAATAGCAACTCACATTGCGCCACCTCACTCTACAGACAGCATTTTTATATAGGTTATTAAAGAATCTCAATACTCTAATAAATTTTTTAACCCCTAAAGCTAATTCTAACCCTAACCCTAACACCCCCCTAAGTTAAATATAATTTTTATCTAACAAAATAAATTAACTCTTATTAAATAAATTATTCCTATTTAAAGCTAAATACTTACCTGTAAAATAAACCCTAATATAGCTACAATATAAATAATAATTATATTGTAGCTATTTTAGGATTAATATTTATTTTACAGGCAACTTTGTATTTATTTTAACCAGGTACAATAGCTATCAAATAGTTAATAACTATTTAATAGCTACCTAGTTAAAATAATTACAAAATTACCTGTAAAATAAATCCTAACCTAAGTTACAATTAAACCTAACACTACACTATCAATAAATTAATTAAATAAAATACCTACAATTATCTACAATTAAACCTAACACTACACTATCAATAAATTAATTAAATACAATATCTACAAATAAATACAATTAAATAAACTAACTAAAGTGCAAAATTAAAAAAGAACTAAGTTACAAAAAATAAAAAAATATTTACAAACATTAGAAAAATATTACAACAATTTTAAACTAATTACACCTACTCTAAGCCCCCTAATAAAATAACAAAGACCCCCAAAATAAAAAAATGCCCTACACTATTCTAAAATTAAAATAGAAAAGCTCTTTTACCTTACCAGCGCTGAAAAGGGCCCTTTGCGGGGCATGCCCCAAAGAATTCAGCTCTTTTGCCTGTAAAAAAAACATACAATACCCCCCCCCAACATTACAACCCACCACCCACATACCCCTAATCTAACCCAAACCCCCCTTAAATAAACCTAACACTAAGCCCCTGAAGATCTCCCTACCTTGTCTTCAGCCAATCAGATTGAGCTTGCATTCTATTGGCTGATCCGAACAGCCAATAGAATGCGAGCTCAATCTGATTGGCTGATCGGATCAGCCAATCGGATTGAACTTGATTCTGATTGGCTGATTCCATCACGTCAGATGGAAGCGTTAACACAACGTTAACTTACAGCTACACGAAAAGAGCGACTGCGCGCAACACGCTAATCTTTTCAATGGAAACCTGGTACTAAAATGTAGCCGTAAATTACTTTTAGCTGTCGGCCACTTCGGTAGCTTACGGCTCCATTTTTAACGACTCAATGGAAGCGAGGCCTATGAGAGGTGATTCTTATTTAAATTCATGGAGTGTGAAGTGTACCTTGTGTCAGTTGTGAAAGTTTCGTGGGAATTTTTTTTTTTTTTTTTTTTTTTTATTCTTTCCCCTTCGTTAGATCTATAAAATAATACAGGCTTATATCAAATTGGCCAATTATTACTCTTATCATGATTTCTTCTATTTTTTAGAATTTTGGTCTTTAAACCTATATTCCTTAAATAATTGAATCCCAGAGTTAAAGAACTGGTTTCCTTTCTGCAAGAATTATTTTTTTATTACCAATAGATAATAATATATAATTAAGCCTCTTTTATTTTCATTTAATTGGAATTTTGTTTTCTTAACTTCCCTAGTTTAAATTGCCGTGTTTGCCACAGGTGATAGTACTGCAGTTAAAAAACAAAAAAACAAACCATAAGATGAAAAATCTGTATCTTCTCAGACTTATCTGAGAGGCTAAATGCTCTTTTATTAAATAACAGCAGGGTGAGAAACAAAAGAACCCCCTTTTTCCTCTTTCTTTTTTTCTCCTTTCTTTTCTTTATAATACATACACTTAGGTTCTCCTATTATAGCAGTTTAGGGTTAAATAACTAGTTCTGTGATCCCCCCAGGATGTTCTATTAAGCAAATTATGTCTTATTAGCTTTTTGTGCTTTTCACAAGTTACAGCACAGCTTTTTCTAAATAGAATGGATTGTTTCTCTTGGGATAAGCAAAGAAAAATAAAGTTATGTTAGCCCCTGAGTCTGCAGCTTCAAAATATCACATCTTATAAAGAGTAAGAGGACTATATCTTTACTAACCTGAACCAATTCTTAAAGAGTTAGTTGTATAGCCCTTTCATGTTATTCATTTCTTTTGAATTGTTCTTATACAAGAGAAAAACAAAAACAAAAAAATAATAAAATAATAAAAAAAAAACAAACAGAAAAACAAACACCCTTTCAAGATATACACTTAAACCCTCTTTCATAGAACAATTTAACATAATATGATCAGTTCTCTATGTGTCCCAATCTCTTTATATTAGAGCATTTGTATTTTATTAAAAATAACCTTTTATGTCTCCCTCTGTTATAATACTTGTATCAGTTATGTAACAACCTTTTTTGTTTCCAATAAGAGACATTAAAGAATTCTGAACTATTCAGCTTTTGACCCAATATTTTCTCTATTTTTCTCCTTCACCCTTTCCCCTATTATTTATACATCATCTCAGAAATTCCTTTTATGAAAAAGCTAGGCAAGGTTTTCTAATGCAGGATATAGTAAAAAATAATGAAAACATTAGTTTTACCCTCTAATACTAGAACAGAAAACAATACAGATATGGTAAACTCGTTTCTTATATATAGTTGTTCCAAACTTGTGTCAGCAAAATATATAAGCTTAATTTTCTCTTTTTGGTTCAATTTATAGCTTATATCTTAAAAGAGTTATACCAGGAGAGAAGGGAAAAAAAAAAAAAAGTTTGTCTTTATTTAGTACAATATTTAACTCTCCTTGTAGCTTGATAGCAGACAGTTTTTCAATATTGTGGAAGTCTTTTCCTCTAGATATTGTTGTCAAACAACTAATATTACAATTTACTTTCCTTGGCTTTCGTTTTTAGGCCTTTTCAGAACCAGCCTTTTTCTTTTTCTTTTTTCCTCTCCTCTTTTATAAGGCTTGTTTTTTTTCTTTTTTTCCTTTCTCCAGCCCTTCCTTCTCTATTCCTCCTTTCTCCTTCCTTTCTCTTTCCTTCCCTTTTTATCTTAATATTCCCCGGCAATGGGCCTCAGATGAAAAAAAGTCTCTCCCTGAGCCCTCTCCCAATACAGCTTTTCAGACTCACCTCCTCCTTTACTGTTGTTCTGCCAAAAATCTCTTTCATCAAACGGCAGCAAGGAGACTCACTTGTTTAGCAAATTGTTACATAGGTTCCCCTGCATCGTTCCTTCTCGGCGTCCTCCGTTTAACCAGCAGTCTACCTCCTCTCACGCAACAACGGTGGGAGAGGAGGGGGGAGGGACCACAGCAACAGGTCCGTCAAGCCGGATCGCGAACCAGATCGCAATCCTCCGCTCTGCTTCCTTACAAAACTCCCCCTGCGCCCCTCTCACGCAGCACCGGTGGGAGAGGGGGGGGGGGATCACCAGAAGCCGGGTCAGGTCCCAAGATGATCGCGGAGCAGGGCAAAACAGCTCCTCTCAGTCAGATAAAATTTCACTGCAAGGAGTTACCTGCCGCTATGAGTGGAAAAGGAGGAAACAGGTGAAAGAGTTCAAAATCTTGTGGGTAAGGGAGTACCTTTCAGGGGAGCTCAGGGAGTGCAAAGGAATGGTTTTCAGGTAGGTGCCGATTCAGTCCGTTTGTCTTTTTAACTAACAAAGCCGGTGATCACTGTATTAGCCTTTCTTAGCATATTTAAATGTAGGAGGCAGTTTTTATATCTCTTCTTATGACACTAATTATGGAGTACAGCTAGCAGCTTGCTTGTCTCTTCAGCGGGTTGTAATGCCGCTGCAAGGGTTCCTGGAGTGGTATCATTAACTGTCTTGATAACAGCCTCCCTAGCTAGGGAGAGGCGCGAGAATCACCGCCAGCAGCTGTGAGACTGGAGATCAGAGCTCAGCTTCACCTGCTTGCTCCTCCTCCACTGGAACATCATGAGCATGCAATTTTAAGCAACTTTCTAATTTACTCCTATTATCAATTTTTCTTCGTTCTCTTGCAATCATTATTTGAAAAAGAAGGCATCTAAGCTTTTTTTTGATTTCAGTACTCTGGACAGCACTTTTTTATTGGTGGATGAATTTATCCACCAATCAGCAAGGACAACCCAGGTTGTTCACCAAAAATGGGCCAGCATCTAAACTTACATTCTTGCATTTCAAAGAAAGATACCAAGAGAATGAAGAAAATTTGATAATAGGAGTAAATTAGAAAGTTGCTTAAAATCTGAATCACGAAAGATTTTTTTTGGGTACAGTGTCCCTTTAAGGTCACAGAAAATAAAGTTATTTTTAAAAAAAATACATTTTTGTTATACACTTTAAAAAAAAAAAATATTTTAGATTAAAAAAAATAAATACCCACTATAAGAAAAAAAATGGCAGCAAAGAACATTTTTCAAAATTCAATTAAACTATTAATTAGAAGCAAAGGAACAAATATCTGTATTGTTATAGCAAAGATTCATAGAAAACAAAAGGGTTCCCTCCAGTTAAAGGGCTAGATTACAAGTGGAGCAATTTAGCACTCCTGCTCAAGCATAAACTACGCTAGACGGAGGCTTTTTGCGTGCGTCTTATTGTGTTTGTATTACAAGTTGAAAGTAAAAACTGTGTGCATGAGCGAAAACCTAGCACGCGCTAACAAAACATTGCAATCGTGTTAAAGTATTCTTTCAAATACTTCAATGGAGCGTGAAAACTGAAAAAAAAGGTAACCAATCACGTTTATTCAAGTGCGCTCAACCCGACATGAATTATGAATATTTCACATTCCAATGTTTTTTGCATAGAAGGATATGTTCTATTATTCTTAAATAAATATTTTTATAAATATTTATTTAGAAATACATAGAACATTTTCTATTATTTGAAGAACATTTGAATGTAAAATATTTACACTACATACACATTTAAACACATTATTATATATTGATAGTGAATAAAAAAGATTTACTGGCCATATTTTGCTTAGTCAGGGACAAGGGGGCGTGGCTGAAGGTGAGCTTTTAAATAATTGGTGGTGCAGTGGATTTGCGCCCTTTTTTCATACTTACCTGAGCTGGAGAAGAATGGCTTAAGTGTCTTACCTGCTATGGATGTGTTGCTGGATGAGCTGACGGTGATGGCCAGAGGAGAGGAAGAGGCATCAAGTGGATCCGGGAGCAGCTGAAGTCAGCCGAGGAGCCTCGTGCTGGAACGTCGAAGGATGCCGGTAGCAGTGGTTCCAAGAAGAAAAGACCGGTGAGGGCAGCGGGACCTCTGCCGAGGCGGAGTCCTGAAGCATCCGGATCCAAGAAGAAGTCGTCAGCGAGGCTCGGTAGGAGATCTTCTGGGGTCAGGAGGACCGATGCGGTGATGGTGGCAGGATCCGGTGCAGTGACGGTGCGAGGTGATGACATCACCACGCCTCGGAGGACCGGAGATGTCTTAGTAGCAGCGGAGCCGGTGTCGGAGGTTTTCCTGGATTTGCACGGCCTTTCTAGTGGAGGAGAAGAGGCCCCTACACCTCAAAGGAACCTGGGTACGGAGCCGCTGCTGGTTTTGGAGGCTGGCAGTGACTTTGAGGAGGAGGAGGTTATGGAACCTGCTTTACCGGGACCCAGTACGGCTGGTCAGGTAGGCGATGCGTCTGCCCTGGCGCAGCTTTTGAAATTAATATCTCCTGAGACGGAGGTTAGGATTTCAGGGGGGAGTAGGTTGTGTGAGAGTAGGGTTAATAGGGATAGAGATAGGGTTGGGACACAGGGGGGTCGGGCAACAGGGGGGGTCAGGCACTCATACCCTCCCGTGCTCTACAGTCCCCAGGCTTTGGAGATATCACAGTGCCCAGTAGGCATCAGAGGAGGAGATCAAGGTCGGTTCATGGCCGACGAAGATCACGTTCACCCATAAGAAAACCTGTTGATGTTTGTTCGCCTACTTGGGTGAGGGTGGAGAGTTCTAAAGGCAGTGGAAGAAGGGAGAGAGGACGATCACCTTCTAGAAAATAGAGTGGGAGTCGAAGATCGGGTGAAGGCGAAAGAAGGAGGGAGGATGTAGTAGCAACCCAAGTCGTTCCCAGTATTGGAGCATCTAGTCGGGAGAGTTCCAAGACGGCACCCCAGTCTTCAAGTGAGTCGGCTGGGGGTGCTGTGGTGGAAGGACCTGGTTTGCAGTGTGGTGAACACGAGAAACTGTTGAGTGGATTGAAGGCATTGTTGGCAAGTTTGGAGGCTCCAAGTGGGAATTGGTCGAAAAGGCGTGGGTCCCTGGAGCCAGTGTGGCTCCTGCTGGGTCGGTTGGGTCGGTGAGTGGGGCTGTTTCGGTCTCTCATGTTTCGGGTGTTTTGGGGGATGGGTAGTTCACTCAAAGTGGCTGTGGAAGCTTTGAGGCGCCCGTGTTTATGTTCCATAGGTCCATTGGGGATCCATCTCACTTTGGATGTAAAAGAAAAAATCTGGAAGCGGGAGTTTTTTCTTTATTGCCACTTGACCAAGTGGTTGAAATTAAGGAGGATGAATAATCCGATAAAGGCAAAAAAGAGGAAGATGAAAGGAAGAAGAGGTACAGAAAGTTACCTAAGACCCTAGGGAATTGGTCTAAGGCATTTTGTATACTTGCCAGTGTGGTATCGGAAAGGTTTCCGGATCAGGGTGGTTCTCTATTTTGTTAATTTGCTGAGATTTCAAACGCTTATCGGACTTATGGTGGTATGGCTTGGTGGGGTTATGATGAAAAGTTTCGTCAGAGGTTGGCAGTTAGGCTGGAAATGCGCTGGGATGATCGTGATATAGGCATTTGGCTCGAGATCATGACACCTTTGAGGGGTCAGCCTTTTCGTGGGTCTGGGGTCGGGTCTCCCGGCCCCTCGACTAGCTCCGGATCTGCAGTCACCATGCGTAAAGGTTTGTAAAGGTTTGTGCTTCCAGTTCAATGATGGAGTGTGCCGGTTTGGAGCGAGTTGTAAATTTAAGCACAAGTGCTCAGGGTGCGGCTTTAGTCACAGTTTTTCCAGATGCTTCAAGAAAGGAAAGTGTGGTGGTAAACAAGGGGAATCTGCTCCTTCGAGCTTGGACCCCAGTGAAGGTAGAAAGGATGGTGGGATGGTTAGAGGCTTACGCCAGTAGACGGGGTAAAAGGGAGGATGCTGAACTGCTACTTTCAGGCTTTAGTTCAGGTTTTGTTATTCCGTTCAAGGAACATGTGGGTGGTAAATTTGCTGGGAATTTGAAGTCAGCCAGGGAGTTCCCTAAGGTGGTCCAAAAAAATTGCAAAAGGAAGTTTCATTGGGGAGAATGGCGGGCCCCTTTGTATCTCCGTTTCATAACTTGAGAATTTCTCCTTTGGGATTGGTGCCTAAGAGGGTTGAATGTCAGTTTTGGTTGATTCATCACCTTTTATACCCTAAGGGCCTTTCGGTTAATGATGGCATCGATCCGGAGTTGGTTTCGGTTAATTATGCATCATTTGACAAGGCGGTTGATTTGGTTCGGGTCGCCGGCCGTGGGGCCCTATTGGCTAAGGTTGATGTTGAGGCAGCGTTCAGGTTATTGCCGGTTCACCCTTGTTGTCATCACCTGTTGGGTTGCAAATTTGATGGTTAGTGCATTACTTGGATTACTTCTTGTTCATGGGCCCTAAGGAGTCGGAGGTTTGTCAGAGGCTTCTGGTAACTTTCGATTTAGTTGCTTCTGATTTTGGGATTCCAATAGCGGAAGAAAAATCGGAAGGTCCGGTTACTTCTCTGTGTTTTTTGGGCATCAAAATAGATTCTGTGGCTATGGAATGCCGTCTCCCATCGGACAAAGTCGTTGACTTGTATCAATGTATTCAAAAGGCTTTGTTGGCTGAGAAGATAAAACTTAGGCTTCTTCAATCTTTGTTGGGTAAACTCAATTTCGCGTGCCGAATCATCCCGGTTGGTAAAGTATTTTGTAGAAGGCTGTCATTGGCAATGGTGGGGGTAACAGCTCCTCATCACCATATTCGTTTGACCAAAGTGTTGAAAGATGATCTTCGGGTATGGTCGGTTTTCTTGAAGGACTTCAATGGCGGTTATTGATTCAGGATGTGGGTTGGTCTGATGATCGTGCCTCTTCACGGATGCAGCTGGTTCCTGTGGTTTTGGTGCTTGAATGGAAAATGGTGTGCGGAGGCTTGGCCTGAGGATTGGGAAGCCTTAGGTTTAACAAGAAATCTGACTTCCCTTTAAAGGTATGGGCTTTGGAGACAAACGGGTGTGTTTTCATTCGGATAATTTGGGGGTGGTATATTCAATTAACAACTTGACTGCCAATCCCCCCCCCGGTTATCTGTTTGCTGAGAGAATTTGTGTTGGAATGCTTGAGGCTTAATGTTACTTTTAGAGCTGTTCATGTACCGGGCAAAGTTAATTCAATTGCTGGTGCTCTTTCCCATTTTCAGTGGGAGCGTTTCAGGCTGGAGGCTCTGGATGCAGAAACGGAGGGTGTGATTTGCCTGAGGGAATTGTGGCTCCTGGGGTATCCATAGTATGGGACCTCGTGAAAGGGGCTCTTGCTCAGTCTACCTGGAGGGCTTACACCCAGGTATGGCAGTTATGGGTGTCTTTGGTGGATAATCGGGAATGGATGACTTCAGGGGATTCCTGTTGTGAAATACTTTTGGAATGGATTAAGCAATGGAGGTCAGAGTTTTTATCGACAGCGGAAATTCATAAGAGGCTTGCAGCTCTGGCTTTTTTGTTTCAACTGGGTGGGTTGGAGGACGTTACTAAGAATTTCGTGGTCAGGATGGCCGTTCGTGGCCTGTGCAGAAAGAAATCTCTTAAGGATGGAAAAAGGCCGGTTGTTTTTTCCTTGTTGAAGAAGTTAGAGGCTATTCTTCCTCAAGTTTGTTTTTCTGAATTTGAATTTTTATTGTTTAGGGCGGCTTTTGTTTTGGCCTTCTTTGGGGCTTTTAGAATATCAGAGTTGGTTGGTAGGAACAGAAAATGTGCTAGTGGTCTACGTTTTTATTGCATTTGCTTGAATGATGGGTCTTTGGACATATGGTTGAGAAAGTCCAAGACTGACCAATTGGGCAAAGGTAAATTGTTTAGTTTAAGTGCGATTGGTGGCCCTTGTTGCCCTGTTGGGGCGGTCGTAGAATTTTTGATGGTTAGGAAGGGTGTGAGTGAGGCTTTCTTTATCATCCAGGATGATTCTGTTCTGTCAATTTTTCAGTTTGTATCGGTTTTTAGGAAGTCTCTTGTTTTGTTGGGTTTAAATGCTAGCGAGTTTGGGTCTCACTCTTTCCGTATTGGGGCAGCGACGGAAGCTCAGCTTTTGGGTTTGGAGCCTCTGTTAATCAAAAAGATTGGAAGGTGGGGGTCTGATCATTTTAGAGTGTATGTGAGGCCGGGGTTAGTGGTGTGAGGTTTTTAAAAAAATAAAATAATTTGTTCTTCTTTTTCAGGTCCGTTGAGATGTTGGCTAGTCGGCCATTCTTATGTTTATTGGGCTAGGAAGGCGGCAGCTGTAAAAGAAAATGGGGCCCAGCTGGGTTTCAGTAAGGATAAGGTTAATTTGAGGTGGTTTGGGGTTAGGGGTATGAGATGGTCCCAGCTGCTGAAAACTGTTGTAAATTACGCCAGACTTTTTTCTCCTCCTAATATCCTTGTTGTTCATCTGGGAGGGAATGATTTGGGTTTCATGGCCCAGAAGTCCATGGTTGATTAGATTAAATGGGATTTGGACCGGCTATGCACGTTATTTCTGGACTTGTTGTTGGTTTGGTCCAACATAGAATCCCGTCTGGTTTGGAGGTCTGCATGCGACCACGTTAGGTTAGATAATTCACGGCATAAAGTGAACCGTATGGTAAGCAGTCATGTTAAAAAACTGGGGGGCCTCGCCTTGAGGCATTCAGAATTTAAAGGGGAATCTGGAAAATGTTTTTTCCTATGGGATGGGGTCCACCTTAATGAAGTAGGTTTACACTTATTCAATTTCACCCTAAAGGAGGGTATTGAGTTGGCCGCAACTATGTTGGGGGGTGCTCGATGTTAGATCGAGCTGTGGCGGGGTGCTTGCCCTGGGTGATGGCTTACACCATGGTTGAGGTTCATGGTACCTCCTGTTGGGATAGGCAGGAGAGGTAACTTTCATGGGGAGGCGTGCCTTATGGGTACAGGCACAGAAAAAATGAATTTGGTGGGGCAAGCTCTGGTTTATGTTTTTGTGTTTTAAGAAAAGTTATTTATGTTGTGAATAGTAATAAAATAAGCTGCAGCCTTTTTTATCCCAACTCTGGTGTTCGTGTTTTCATTTGGGAATGGTTTATTGGGGTTGCGAAATGACTAGACAATTTGGGGTAAAGAAGAACCCCGGACGAAAGAATTAAGGTAGAGGTAATTGACCCCTATTGGCTTAAGTGGAGGTCAGGTAAGGGACAAGGGGGCATGGCTGAAGGAGAGCTTTTAAATAATTGGTGGTGCAGTGGATTTGCGCCCTTTTTTCATACTTACCTGAACTGGAGAAGAACGGCTTAAGTGCCCACCCTCCCTCCCCCTTTAAAAAAATAAATAAATAAAATAAGTAAAATGAGTATACATATTTTAGTTAAAATATTATATGTCGCAGCAGTGTCGGGGTGCTTGTCCTGGGTGATGGCTTACGCCATGGTTGGGGTTCATGGTACCTCCTGTTGGGATTGGCAGGAGAGGTGACTTTCATGGGGAGGCATGCCTTATGGGTACAGGCACAGAAAAAATGAATTTGGTGGGGCAAGCTCGGGTTTATGTTTTTGTGTTTTAAGAAAAGTTATGTTGCAAATAGTAATAAAATAAGCTGCTGCCTTTTTTATCCCAACTCTGGTGTTCGTGTTTTCATTTGGGAATGGTTTGTTGGGGTTGCGAAATGACTAGACAATTTGGGGTCATGAGACTTCCTAGCTTAATATTCACAACTCCATTACACTGTCATGAGCACACCTGAGCTTGGGTGGGGTGCTTAAACCAATGGGAGATGGTCAGTCTCCCTGATTAATTTTAAATACAGATACAAAATTTGATTTTTTAGCACACCTTACAAAAAGTTTATTTTTTTTAGCACACCTTACAAAAAGTTTATATACACAACTTTGGGATTGCTGCCAATATGACCCAGTACTTACACAAACAAAAAGGTATCAGCACACATCCATTTTCAAAAGCACAACATAATTTTTGAACTGCTGCAAAAAAATGCCTGCAAACAACATCAAGAGACAACTATTTGTTTTAAATAAAATTGGGATCTATATATTGTGTGACTAAGATCCCAATTTTATTTAAAAAGTATAGTTGTTTGCAGGCAATTTTTTTTGCAGCAGTTCAAAAAATATGTTGTGCTTTTGAAAATGGATGTGCGCCGATACCTTTTTGTTTGTGTAATTACTGGGTCATATTGGCAGCACTCCCAAAGTTGTGCAGTATATAGACTTTTTATAAGGTGTGCTAAAGAATACAAATTTTGTATCTGTATTTAAAAATAATCAGGGAGACTGACCATCTCCCATTGGTTTAAGCACCCCACCCAAGCTCAGGTGTGCTCATGACAGTGTAATGGAGTTGTGAATATTAAGCTAGGGAGTCTCATTCTATTATGAAGAGTAAAAACAGGAATGATTCAGCCCTCTGTGGCAAAAGGACTGTAGTGTTAGGACCAGTCTATATTGGGGCACCTTGTAAGTGGTGACTGGCTAAGCAAAATATGGCCATATTGTGACTAAGATCCCAATTTAATTAAAAAAGTATAGTTGTCTCTTGATGTTGTTTGCAGGCATTTTTTTGCAGCAGTTCAAAAAATATGTTGTGCTTTTGAAAATGGATGTGCGCCAATATCTTTTTGTTTTTGTTTGTATGTATATATACATATATTATTTTTTAATATACAGTGTGTGTGTGTGTAATATATATATATATATATATATATATATATATATATATATATATATATATATATATATATATATACAGGGAGTGCAGAATTATTAGGCAAATGAGTATTTTGACCACATCATCCTCTTTATGCATGTTGTCTTACTCCAAGCTGTATAGGCTCGAAAGCCAACTACCAATTAAGCATATTAGGTGATGTGCATCTCTGTAATGAGAAGGGGTGTGGTCTAATGACCTCAACACCCTATATCAGGTGTGCATAATTATTAGGCAACTTCCTTTCCTTTGGCAAAATGGGTCAAAAGAAGGACTTGACAGGCTCAGAAAAGTCAAAAATAGTGAGATATCTTGCAGAGGGATGCAACACTCTTAAAATTGCAAAGCTTTTGAAGCGTGATCATCGAACAATTAAGCGTTTCATTCAAAATAGTCAACAGGGTCGCAAGAAGCATGTGGAAAAACCAAGGCGCAAAATAACTGCCCATGAACTGAGAAAAGTCAAGCGTGCAGCTGCCAAGATGCCACTTGCCACTAGTTTGGCCATATTTCAGAGCTGCAACATCATTGGAGTGCCCAAAATCACAAGGTGTGCAATACTCAGAGACATGGCCAAGGTAAGAAAGGCTGAAAGACGACCACCACTGAACAAGACACACAAGCTGAAACGTCAAGACTGGGCCAAGAAATATCTCAAGACTGATTTTTCTAAGGTTTTATGGACTGATGAAATGAGAGTGAGTCTTGATGGGCCAGATGGATGGGCCCGTGGCTGGATTGGTAAAGGGCAGAGAGTTCCAGTCCGACTCAGACGCCAGCAAGGTGGAGGTGGAGTACTGGTTTGGGCTGGTATCATCAAAGATGAGCTTGTGGGGCCTTTTTGGGTTGAGGATGGAGTCAAGCTCAACTCCCAGTCCTACTGCCAGTTTCTGGAAGACACCTTCTTCAAGCAGTGGTACAGGAAGAAGTCTGCATCCTTTAAGAAAAACATGATTTTCATGCAGGACAATGCTCCATCACACGCGTCCAAGTACTCCACTGCGTAGCTGGCAAGAAAGGGTATAAAAGAAGAAAATCTAATGACATGGCCTCCTTGTTCACCTGATCTGAACCCCATTGAGAACCTGTGGTCCATCATCAAATGTGAGATTTACAAGGAGGGAAAACAGTACACCTCTCTGAACAGTGTCTGGGAGGCTGTGGTTGCTGCTGCACGCAATGTTGATGGTGAACAGATCAAAACACTGACAGAATCCATGGATGGCAGGCTTTTGAGTGTCCTTGTAATATATATATATATATATATATATATATATATATATATATATATATATATATAATTTTTTAATATACAGTGTGTGTGTGTAATATATTATTATTAAAAATAAAATATAAAAATAATATATTATTTTTTTAATATACAGTGTGTGTGATATATATATATATATATGTAATATATATATATATATATTATTTTTTAATATACAGTGTGTGTGTAATATATATATATATATTAAATAATATATATATATATGTATTATGACAGTGTGTGTGTATAATATATATATATATATATATATATTTTACATAACTGGTCCGTGAACCCCCATTTGAATAACCTACGAGCCGCCACTGTGCCGTACACTGAATCTTCAATGCAAGGGAGCCGCTTCAAAATGGGAATTAGAGCTGCTAAAATCCTATTGGCTGTTCAAATCAGCCAATAGGATTTAATCAGCTCTCATTCTATTGGATGATTCATCATCCAATAGAATGAGAGCTGCTTAAATACAAACTTACCTGTGAAATAAAAATAAAACCTAAGCTAGCTACAATATAATTATTAGTTATATTGTAGTAGAGTACAAGTACAGGAGGATTCAGGAGATCCTCACGAGAGGTGCGCTTGTGGCCGCATGTGGGGTGAAATATCTGACAATGGAAGGCTGCACTCTTCAAACAAGATGAATCGAAGAGAACCTGAAAAAGGAAGAACAGAGGCGCCATAATTGAAGCAAAGATAAAACACAGAGCCTCTTTTTCAGGCCTCTCACCAGATATGGGGGCACAACCGGAGTGCCGTAAAGAGCAGTACGGGACCTTCTCAGTCGCCCGTATGACACAATAGCAGCGTCAGGAGGACACGTGTCAGGGGAGGCGAGTGCCCAAACCGGCCAATCAGGAGGTCCAGAACGAACCTGTAGCTAGCTTAGGTTTTATTTCACAGGTAAGTATGTATTTAGTTTTAAATAGAAATTATTTAGTTAATAATTGTAAGTTTAATTTAGCAATATTTTAATTATGTTAAAGTTAGGGGATGTTAGGGTAAGGGTTACGTTAGGGTTACGATTAGGGTTAGGCTTAGGGTTACGATTAGGGTTAGGTTTAGGGGTTAATATAGTTTAATTTACGTTGTTGCGATGTGGGGTGATGGCCGTTTAGGGGTTAATATATTTTTTAGTGGTAGTGATGTGGGAGGCCATAGGTTTAGGGGTTAATATCTTTATTTAGTTGCCACGATGTCGGGGAGTGGCAGAATAGGGGTGAATAGATTTATTATAGTGTGGGCAATGTTGGGGTGCAAGGGAATAGGGATTAATGTCTTTAGTATAGTGTCGGCGATATCAGGAGCGGCAGATTAGGGGTCAATAGTTTTATTTAGGTGGCGGCGATATCGGGGGCAGCAGATTAGGAGTTAATAACGGTAGGTAGGTGGCAGTGATGTCGGTGTGGGACAGATTAAGGGTTTTTAGACTTAGGGTTTATGTCAGGGTGTTAGGTTTGAACGTTATTTTTTTTCCCCATAGACATCAATGGGCCTGCATTACGGAGCTTTTTTTTTCCGCGATCGCAGATGTTAGACTTTTTTCTGACCTGCTCTCCCCATAGATGTCTATGGGGAAGCGTGCACAAGCACATCAAAACTGCGCTTGTATTTTGTGAGGTATAGAGCTTAGAACCACCATATTGCACGCACAAGTCAGCTGTTTGAAAACTTGAAATGACTGCGCTATAGGGGTTAAATAATGCAACTTTTGTTGCGTTCGTTAATTTCTCTATAGCGCGCATAACTCGTAATCTAGCTGTTAGAAAATAATGAACTTTTTATTATTATATATATTTCTATATATATATATATATATATATATATGATATTGATCATGTAAAAAACATATCTATACCTATATACCCATATATATAGAATCAACTATTTACAATAAAATATACAGTAAAACACATAAATACTTAAATACATATGTACACACATATAAACACACACACATATTTTTAAATCACATACAGGACCAGCGTTTTTCCTTATTGTGCCGCTGACGAAGAAGTACTCCCTTAGTGAGAAATACTTCGAAACTCGTAAGGCGACTCAATACGGGCTATCCGGTCCTGGTAGTTTTTTCAATTACTTCAAAACTTCATGGAAGCTTGCTTCATCCTATATGTGAATTGCATTGTACTGTCTGTCTAGTAAGCATAACCATAAGGGATTCCTATATGTGTGTACGTTATTAAAATAAAAAGCTGTATTACACTATTAGTGTTCTTTTTTGTTTTATGTACATTTGATACCAGAGCATCATACAGATCCCATTCACCAGCTGGGGAGGAATGGAGGAAAAGTCTTAAACCACTCCCACCTAAGACCGCACAAACCACTTGGACGAATATATCTGCGGGCAAGATACTTACCTCATTAGATTGAGGTGAAATCTGGTGAGTACCCACCGTTAATCAGTAACGGACAAAGAAACTCCTACATCCAATTCTGCATATTTGATTTGATAGACTAACGGAGAAAGAAATATTTATTTTGAAGTCTGCATATGTGAAATTATAGACTTTGAATTTACAGACTGTGTGAACCTCCGTGGATTTATAACAGATAACAGTGATATCATCTTTGCGGACTACATACCTCATATCTCATTACTATTCAGTATTGATTATAATGAATTTATTATTTCTAATTTTATATGTGATCATTTTCACTCTTATCCTCTGTTAATATTCAATATTTTATTTGGAGCTAATAATTTATTTATAACTTTTATCACGATTATCATATATTGCTATTTCGCATTTTCTTTTTAGAAGTGCCTCTATCTGAAGACCTTATGTGTTGTAATTTAGTCTAATGCGTATGGCTTATTAATATCTATCCTCTATTATTCATCCCACTCATACCTCATGGTATTGCATATCTAGATATTATTACATCTCTAGACTAATAACATCCACAATACCTATTTGTTTCTGTGGTGTAGCGTCACCTGGTACTGCTAGGTGATTTATAAGAATTGTTCAGATGCACTTTAATCACAATACCTTTCTTTTCACACATATATATATATATAAAAACACATACATATACATATTTACACATGTATATGTACTGTATGTATCTCTATGTTAAAGCAAATTGCAGCCCTTTTTTCACACTTGAGACCTCATATCTGAGCCCTTATAACTTTTTAATGCAATTTTCAAAAAATATTTTTTATCAGTCTTATTTTGAGTGTAATTGTATTTTTAAATGTATTTTTGTGCAAACTATTTTGTCTCATGTAACAGTTAACTAGAGCTCTGAAGTCAATGTGCATTAAATTAGATTGCAAAAAGCCGCAAAATACCCCATATCTCTTGCACGCTACAGTGAGAAAAGTCGTACATGCGTATGGAGGTAATCTGGTAACAAATTACAATTAGTTAAAAAAACAAAATTAAAAAAAGATAAAAATACCGCAACCTGCATCCCAATTTTCACAGAAAAGATTAATTAAAAAGAACAAAAAAGTGACAATTTTGTAAAACATTTCCTGCTTGCTTTGATTAAAATAAGTTTGATTATGCATAATTACGATCAGAAGAATAGCATGCTAGCAGTGGGCCACAATCTAGCGCTTAATTAACAGTAATTTCTAAAAATCATGTTCATCAACCTGAATCTGAAACGACATTGAAAATAATTATAAAAGAAAATTGAACTGCTAGTAAAAGACTATGGTGTATATTTCTTAATGTGCGCGCGGACATGATACGATGTAGCATATCATGTCTGCGGGCGGGACATCGATAAATGCTGCCCCCTGCAGATTTGCGGCCAATCGGGTTGATTTCTATCCGCAGCCTCAGAGCAGGGGCGCGATACGATATACGCCGCAGGTTTTGCCAGTGATTTACGGCACTTTAGAAACTGCCGCCGCATAAAAAAACTGACTAAGTTATAAAATCAATTGTGTGATATAGTGAGCGCTGGGAAGCTTAAAAGGACTGTGAGAGTATGGATGTGTTAAAAATGCAATATATTTATTACAGTCAATAAAAAATACAGTATAATACATACAGATTAAAAAACTTCTTAAAATCTTCCTAAAATCTCCATGGATCCATGAGATAGAAATTAAAGGATATAGTGTTACCTATATCTGTTTAGCTAAAAATGCCCTACTGGTGTTGGAACAAGTATTACGTTAGCTCCAACAACAGTCTAAGATCATAATATTATATGATCTATAAAATACAATTTGAGCACAGATATTTACATACAGCAATCTGAAGTATAATAACCAGAGATTAGCGTGATACAATATGAATGGTACAATGCAGTATAGAAGTGTAAGTGATACAAATTCAATATACATACAATACAAAAGTGTAAGAGAAATGCAATTGCAATACCAATAAGGTGACCGGATGGATCCGGTATAGTGTATAAAATTAGTGATGAATAATATAGTGTGAAAAAAATGTCTCTCAGATGATCTTTAAAAAAATGTCTCTTTGGAAAATCACAGTGTTCCACAAAAAAATAGTAAGTTAGTATGTGTAAAAAAATCCTAGATGATTAACTCCAATTGAAAACTCTTCCCAAAACTTCCAAAAATAACTCCAATGACTGTGGTAAACGGGAGATATAATTAGAAAAAAGAAAAGTGAAAAAGAATGCAAAAGGAAAAATACAATGATGTGGCGGATAGGTCCAAAATCCTCCTCCTAAATCTGTGGGTAAAATAAAATACAATAGTGTAATAACGTCTAAATGCGGTATAATGGAATCAGAAATGTGCTCACCGATATGTCGACGCGTTTCGGCCCTCCTAGGCCTTTCTCAAGACATTGATCTTATTCTATTGGCTATTCAAATCAGCCAATAGAATTAAAGTAGCTTGCATCCGATTGGCTGATTTGAATTTGAAGGTTCAAATCAGCCAATAGGAATTCAAGGGACGCCATTTTTAATCGCGTACCTTGAATTCCAATTCAGTGTACGGCGGCGATCGTATGAAGAGGATCCTCCACACTCCGGCTCTGGTCTTCAGTTCCAGCATCGCCGGTCTTCAGTTCCAGATGGATGGTCTTCAGCTCCGCAGTCATCGGTCTTCAACTCCTCCGTTCCGCGCCGGCTGGATCCTGGAAGAAGAAGAGGTCACCGCCTGGAAGAAGACTTCTCCGCCTGGAACAGAACCTTCTCCGCCGGTCTTCAGGACAGGTAAGGAGCACTTGGGGGTTAGACTTAGTTTTTTTAAGGGGGGATTGGGTGGGTTAGAGTAGGGGTATGTGGGTGGTGGGTTGTAATGGCTGGGGGGGGTTATTCTTTTTTTTACAGGTAAAAGAGCTGATTACTTTGGGGCAATGCCCCACAAAATGCCCTTTTAAGGGCTGGTAATAGAGCTGATTACTTTTGTAATTTAGATTAGGGGGGCTTTATTATTTTATTAGGGGGCTTAGAATAGGTGTAATTAGCTTAAAAATCTTGTAATCTTTTTTTATTTTTTGTAATTTAGTGTTTGTTTTTTTGTAATTTAGTGTTTGTTTTTTTGTAATTTAGTTTAGTGTATTTAATTGTATTTTAGTTTAGATATTTGTAGTTTATTTAATTAATTTATTGATAGTGGTGTATTTGTAACTTAGGTTAGGATTTATTTTACAGGTAAATTGGTAATTATTTTAACTAGGTAGTTATTAAATAGTTATTAACTATTTAATAGCTATTGTACATAGTTAAAATAAATACCAAGTTACCTGTAAAATAAATATAAAACCTAAAATAGCTACAGTGTAGTTATTAATTATATTGTAGCTATCTTAGGGTTTATTTTATAGGTAAGTATTTAGTTTTAAATAGGAATAATTTAGTTAATATTATTAATATTATTTAGATTTATTTTAATAATAATTAAGTTAGGGGTGTTAGAGTTAGATAGGGTTAATATAGTTAATATATATAATATAATAACTATATTAACTATATTAACCCTAATATAATTAGGGTTAATATAGTTAATATAGGTGGCGGCGGTGTAGGGGGGGTCAGATTAGGGGTTAATATATTTAATGTAGGTGGCGGCGGTGTAGAGGGATTAGATTAGGGGTTAATATATTTAATATAGGTGGCGGCGGTGTAGGGGGATTAGATTACAGGCAAAAGAGATGATTACTTTGTGACAATGCCCCGCAAAAAGCCCTTTTAAGGGCTGGTAAAAGAAGTGGTTACTTTGGGGCAATGCCCCACAAAAGGCCCTTTTAAGGGCTGGTAATAGAGCTGGTTTCTTTGGGGCAATGCAACGCAAAAGGGCCTTTTCAGGGCTATTTGTAGGGTTAGACTTAGGTTTAATGGTAGGGAAATTTTAGTATTTTAGGGGTTAATAAATTTAATATAGGTGGCGGTGGTATAGGGGATTAGATTAGGGGTTAATAAATGTAATATAGGTGGCGGCGGTATAGGGGATTAGATTAGGGGTTAGTAATTTTAATATAGGTGGCGGCGGTGTAGTCGGATTAGATTAGGGGGTAATACATTTATTATAGGTGTCGGCAGTGTAGGGGGATTAGATTACAGGTAAAAGAGCTGATTACTTTGTGACAATGCCCAGCAAAAAGCCATTTTAAGGGCTGGTAAAAGAGCTGATTACTTTGGGGCAATGCCCAGCAAAAGGCCCTTTTAAGGGCTGGTAATAGAGCTGGTTACTTTGTGGCAATGCCACGCAAAAAGCCCTTTTCAGGGCTATTTTTAATTTAGTTTAGGGTAGGGACATTTTAGTATTTTAGGGGGTAATACATTTATTATAGGTGGCGGCGGTATAGGGGGATTAGATTAGGGGTTAATACATTTAATATAGGTGGCGGCGGTGTAGGGGGATTAGGGTAAGTAGTAGTAAGATTTCTCCATTTTCACCACGTAAGTCCTTACGCTGTATATTGGATACCAAACTGCGCTGGTTTGGTATACCTGTCTATGGGCCAAAAAACTACGGCCGAAGCAAAAATATACGAGCGTCGCCGGCTTTTGCGGGCGACGATTTATATCGGATCGAGGCCCAGGTGGGCAAGTTATGGAGCAGCGGTTTTTGGAAAACAAGGCCCTATGGGCCAGATTACAAGTGGAGCGCTAAGTATCACTTTCAAGAATGAGATATTTGCACTCCACGCCAATGTGCACTGGTATTACAAGTTAAAGTGATGGTAAACTTCAGACTAAAGGAATGCTGCAATAGAAAAAATATTAGTTTGCAAAACCACATTTTTTTTTAAGTATATACAGGGAGTGCAGAATTATTAGGCAAATGAGTATTTTGACCACATCATCCTCTTTATGCATGTTTTCTTACTCCAAGCTGTATAGGCTCGAAAGCCTACTACCAATTAAGCATATTAGGTGATGTGCATCTCTGTAATGAGAAGGGGTGTGGTCTAATGACATCAACACCCTATATCAGGTGTGCATAATTATTAGGCAACTTCCTTTCCTTTGGCAAAATGGGTCAAAAGAAGGACTTGACAGGCTCAGAAAAGTCAAAAATAGTGAGATATCTTGCAGAGGGATGCAGCACTCTTAAAATTGCTTCTGAAGCGTGATCATCGAACAATCAAGCGTTTCATTCAAAATAGTCAACAGGGTCGCAAGAAACGTGTGGAAAAACCAAGGCGCAAAATAACTGCCCATGAACTGAGAAAAGTCAAGCGTGCAGCTGCCAAGATGCCACTTGCCACCAGTTTGGCCATATTTCAGAGCTGCAACATCACTGGAGTGCCCAAAAGCACAAGGTGTGCAATACTCAGAGACATGGCCAAGGTAAGAAAGGCTGAAAGACGACCACCACTGAACAAGACACACAAGCTGAAACGTCAAGACTGGGCCAAGAAATATCTCAAGACTGATTTTTCTAAGGTTTTATGGACTGATGAAATGAGAGTGAGTCTTGATGGGCCAGATGGATGGGCCCGTGGCTGGATTGGTAAAGGGCAGAGAGCTCCAGTCTGACGGGACGCCAGCAAGGTGGAGGTGGAGTACTGGTTTGGGCTGGTATCATCAAAGATGAGCTTGTGGGGCCTTTTCGGGTTGAGGATGGAGTCAAGCTCAACTCCCAGTCCTACTGCCAGTTTCTGGAAGACACCTTCTTCAAGCAGTGGTACAGGAAGAAGTCTGCATCCTTCAAGAAAAACATGATTTTCATGCAGGACAATGCTCCATCACACGCGTCCAAGTACTCCCCAGCGTGGCTGGCAAGAAAGGGTATAAAAGAAGAAAATCTAATGACATGGCCTCCTTGTTCACCTGATCTGAACCAAATTGAGAACCTGTGGTCCATCATCAAATGTGAGATTTACAAGGAGGGAAAACAGTACACCTCTCTGAACAGTGTCTGGGAGGCTGTGGTTGCTGCTGCACGCAATGTTGATGGTGAACAGATCAAAACACTGACAGAATCCATGGATGGCAGGCTTTTGAGTGTCCTTGCAAAGAAAGGTGGCTATATTGGTCACTGATTTGTTTTTGTTTTGTTTTTGAATGTCAGAAATGTATATTTGTGAATGTTGAGATGTTATATTGGTTTCACTGGTAAAAAATAAATAATTGAAATGGGTATATATTTGTTTTTTTTTAAGTTGCCTAATAATTATGCACAGTAATAGTCACCTGCACACACAGATATCCCCCTAAAATAGCTATAACTAAAAACAAACTAAAAACTACTTCCAAAACTATTCAGCTTTGATATTAATGAGTTTTTTTGGGTTCATTGAGAACATGGTTGTTGTTCAATAATAAAATTAATCCTCAAAAATACAACTTGCTTAATAATTTTGCACTCCCTGTATATATATATATATATATATATATATATATATATATATATATATATATATATATATATATATATATATATATATATAATATAATAAAAGATTTATAATCCTAATTAGTATTGTCTGTTCTTCCGCCCCCCTACATTTCCTATTTTGGCTGGGCTGTGATGTATAGAGCAGTCCCACTCACTCTCTACATAGGCTTTATAATTGCTTTAAAGGGGCTTCAAGATTGTCAAATGACACACATGTTGATTGACTGTTCACTCCTTAAAAAAAAAAAAAAAAAAGAGTTCATCCAAGTAGGCCGGCATCACATTGTAATAGAAGCATTATTAGATTAACTAATTTACCCTTTTAGAGATGGATTAAAAAAAAAAAAAGTACACATATACTTTTTGTTAACGACAAAGAATACATTTATGGGATTTGATTATTTCAAGTTTGCCATCACTTTAACAGCAATGAGAACGCAAGTTCGCATTCACATTGCTGGGAAGCATTGCGCTCACGAGAGCGCTCTTCCATAGGCTCTAATGGAAGCTCAGCAAAGGTTTAAGTCAAGCAGCAATTGCAGCATTTGTAAACATATGTATATATTTATTAACACATAAATATAAATTTACTGCCCTATAAAAGTTGATGGAGGGGGCGGAGCCTAGGCAAGCTTAATGGAGGACGCATCTGCCTAGAGCTCCGGGTTCACTCAGCACAACAAATAGATTTTTAGCAATCTAAACTTTTCCAAATGACCAATAACCTTCACCGGACTTCTATCAAAGTGGCTAGGTGCATTATTGCTGACCAAACTCGGTTAATTATAAGAGCCGACAGTGAACTAATGCATCCGCTTCATATCAGACTATGGCAGATTTAGAAGGACACTGGAAATGAAGCCCTGGTCAGAGTAAGCCCTCCGCGGTGAAACTACACAAAATTTACAATCCGGCAGCTATTGCAGGGGAAGCCAGCAACACATGTCAGCTTCTAGACGGAGGGGAGAGAAACTTATAAGGAGCCGCCATCTTAACGGCGCTGCCACGTGGCAACTTAATCAGCCCTCAATGTTGATTTCAGGTGAGCAGGAAAAAAGTTTAACATCACGACATAAGTGAACTGGCTCACACAGTGTCTCAGGGTCGCCCAGTTGTAAAATATAATAGCTTACAGGGAGCCGAAAGACCCGACACACGCTGAGTAATGGCGGATTAAATAGAAACCCAGGGGTAAAGCTCCGGTCACCAAGAATAGATACGACATAATTAAACAGAGGATAAACGGCCCAACAAGCAAGAAAGGGATGTAAAAGGCACATAATCCAGCTTCAGAAAAGTGGTTAAAGAAACAGGTAATAAAATACTTTATCTATGCGATGCTACCACGTGACAAACGACACAGTTAAATTTGCTGAACACAGACAACTCACGTACTGCTAAATACAATGCAAGCAAGAATACTAGTTCACTATTGAATTACCTCACCTCATCAGAGAGGAAAGAGCAGGAGGTGCCACTTAGAAGACATAATAAGTTACTCTATATATATCACTCTACGAAAAGGTCATATTCAAAAGTATGAGCAAAACATAAATAAATGGGACTTTTCATACCCTCATTTAATCTCTGCATAGCTCTAAAGCAATAGCATGATAAGGGAGTGATTAAACTTTGTGTGTCTAATATAGCCACCAGTCAAGAATCCAGCCACGCAAGATAAAGGGTTTCAGTACAAATTCTCAATAGCCTTTCTCACACAGTCTACACTACTTCCCAGAGGCTACATAACTTACTTGAACAGCCATCAAAATACAAAATGTCAGTTAGAAGACAGAATAAAACTGGAACCGCAAGCAAACCTGCAGTAGCTGACATTTTTCTTAAAAGCCAAAGAGGAGAAAAGCCTCCAGAAAAGAACAATAATATCTCTGAAGATGAGATGGAGGAAGACACTGAAACTACTCCCATAGAAACTATGGACACCCCTGTAACTTTAAAGGATATACAAAATCTCGTATGTAAACAAGACATTACTAACATATTTGATAAGATGTGGGCAAAGATGGATGCACTCCAAAACACGGTCACAAACAGCCTTACTGAAATCAAACATGACATAACAGAGTTGGGTTGTAGGCTGGAAACCCTTGAAGAAAACGAAGAGACAGTAAAAGAAGACATCACATCTATCAATCAACATCTAGCTGACCATCAACGGGAATTAACAGATATTAATGACAAACTGGAGGATTTGGAGAACAGGAGTCGAAGGTGTAATATCCGTTTGAAAGGCATACCAGAAACAATCATTTCCTCAGAACTCCGTAATTATTTGATACATCTATTTCAAAATATTACAGGCTCATCAGAAGAAGGGAAATTTCAAATTGAGAGAGCTCATAGAGCTCTAAGACCGAAACCCAAAGACTCTGATCCCCCCAGAGATGTCATAGTCAAATTCCTCCGTTTCCAAGAAAAAGAAGAGGTCATGGCAGCTTCTAGGAAAAATCCGACATTCAAATACCAAGGAACAATCATTCAATTCTTCCAGGACCTATGTATTAAGACCCTCCAGAAGAGGTTTGCTTTACGCCCACTGACTCAATTACTGAGGAAAAATCAAATTCAGTACAGATGGGGTTTCCCCTTCGCCCTATTTATACAACATGAGGGCAGCACCACATCCATCAGAGAGAAGCAAGACATTCCAGAGATTTGTCAACGTCTAAAGATAGACTGCCCAGAAATTCCAGACAGTTCTCAAGACAACATTAAAGTCCGCTCACAGAATTCAGGTGGTTCAAATCAACCGAATCGCTGGACCAAAGTCTCCAAAAGGAAACAGAAGAGTTGAGAGACTCTAGAGACTCTGTAAAATGTTTAATACCATGGTGTGGTAGCTATATCTTTGCCTGCTCCTAGACGAGTGAAATTTTTATGTGAATAAAGATTTTAGCAGTTATATCCAAACAACAACTTAGTTATCCTACCAAGAAGAGGTTGAGGGGTAAGGCTTCATGGGTCTAGCTAATCTTAGATCTTGCTCCCTCCATACTATCTTCTAGTCCGGACCAATAGATGTAATACACTAACATCTATAGATAGGTCACCATATTTTCAGATTTATATATTTTGAGATTGCTTAAGTTTATACATAACGTCACATTGTGCTGTGATTTGCAGATAGTTAGGAAATTGCAAATTTATTACAACACACAAGTGTTGCATTATGTTCTTTATTGTTTGATTATTTATGTTTGTTAAATGTTTGGTTTTGTTTTTTCTTTTCAAACTCTGTCGAGCAGTGGTCCAGAAAGTTTCTCCATGCCAAAGAAGTTCAGGAGTCAAGGGCAGACAACCCTCAAATTAAAGTCAGGTGTAATATTCAGGTACGAGGAGATGGGGTGGTGGTGATGGTAAATGGATCCTAAGATACAGATAATTTCACATAACGTTAGAGGCCTAAATACCAATACAAAGAGAAAAATAGCACTCACCCAATACAGCACTATGAACGCCAAAATTATCTTTCTACAGGAAACTCACTTCACACACAACCAAATCCCTAAACACTGGAGTAGACACTACACGCAACATTTTCACTCCACAACCGACACTAAAAAAAGAGGGGTAACTATTCTCCTACACAACTCCCTCCCATTTATTAAAGAAGAGGTGATAAAAGACAAAGAGGGTAGATACCTCATTGTGAGAGGAACCATTCAAGACACTCAGATAACACTCTGCAACATCTATGCGCCTAACGAACAACAACACACATTCTTCACTAAACTCTCACACTTGTTAACACAATGGTCTCAAACCTTGATGATTGTGGCAGGAGACTTCAATGTAAATCTAAAGACATTGAGGGAAACTAGCACCGTCAGACTAACAAACAAACAATGTAGATTAAACTCTATTACTAAAATCATTAGAGAAACACTAGAATCACATAATGTGATTGACTCCTGGACTTCCCTATATGGCCAGACGACTGATCATACTTATTACTCACCTGCCCACAAAATTTACACTAAACTCGATTACATTTTCATTAGTCAGTTAATGTTACCTAGTCTAATATCCTCGTCTATCCATGCATCAGTTTGGTCAGATCACTCAATCATTCAAATACAATTGAGAAGCTTCACTGATGTACACAGACAAAAATCTTGGACGTATGACCCCACACTATTAAAACAACCAGACATATTCAATAGAATCCTCAATAGTCTTAAAGAATATTGGAGGTTTAACGTTTCTCCTTCAATCAAACCGGTACTGACCTGGGCGGCCCACAAACCTTATATTAGGGGTTTGCTCATAAAAGAGAAAAACTTGTTCCTAAAGAAGACCAGATTACTGACAACAACACTACAACAGGAAATAGAAGAATTAGAAAAGACACACAGACTCACACAATCCAATCAGACCCTGATCACACTGAACAATAAAAGAAAAGAACTCAATAAAATTTTAACCGACAACTCCATGAGAGCTATTAGCAAACTGAAAACGTACTACTTTCTGCACGCAAACAAACCAGATAGATTTTTAGCCAATAAATTAAGAGAGAAAACCAAATCCTTCACAATCACACAACTACAAAAACCAGACGGCGCTCGGACTTCCCACCCACGAGAGATTGTAGAATGCTTTGCCCAATACTACGAGGCCCTTTATGACGGGAGGAAGGTTTCACATTCACCACAGACAACACAACTCAGACAATCACTCCTAAAATCAGCAAAGCTCCCGAGACTAAACGAACAAGACTCAAAAACCCTAGATGCAGAGATCACATTGGCGGAAATAGCTTCTGCCATTAAAGAACTTAAGATAGGTAAAGCGGCGGGACCAGACGGGTTTCCTGGAGATTACTTTAAATTGTTTAAAACAGATCTATGCTCCCATCTTCATAAGTTTTGCAATGATGCCTTAAGTGGTACTCCAATCCCCTCTGAACTACTTCAGGCGAAAATTATTGTAATCCCCAAACCGGGAAAAGACCCCAAAATAACCTCCAATTACAGGCCAATCTCATTGATCAACCAAGATGTAAAGATTTTTACCAAAATCTTGGCAAACAGACTTAAACACCTTTTGCCCTCATTGATCCATCCGGATCAGGTGGGCTTTATTAAAGACCGTGAAGCACCGGATAATGTCCGCCGCACAGTAGCCCTGGTCGAATATTTAAAAGAAACAAAAACGCCTTCTCTGCTCCTTTCCTTGGACGCAGAGAAGGCGTTTGATAGGGTAGACTGGATATATATGATGGAGGTCTTAGAACACTTGGGATTTGGTGACAAATTTATAGGGGCGGTTAAAAATATATACTCTAATCCAAAAGCTACAATCAGAGCGGCGGGATACCAATCTAGAACGATCCAAATTTTGAATGGTACACGCCAGGGATGCCCTCTTTCACCACTTTTGTTTGCGTTATGCGTGGAGCCATTGGCTGCATGCATTCGGAATTCAAAAGATATCCATGGTGTTAGATTGAACAAAGGAGAATTTAAATTATCATTATTTGCTGATGACATCCTGCTAACACTTTCTAAACCCACGCTTTCTCTACCCAATCTTTACAAGGTTTTAGACGAGTTCTCTCGAATTTCTGGCTTCAAAATAAATTCTGATAAGTGTGAGGCACTCCCACTACAGCTTCCAGCTCAAACATGGAAACTAATAGAAACTAATTTTGATTTTAAATGGGCCAATCACGCTATTAAATACCTGGGAATATATATCACTGACACCCTGGATACCCTGTATAAAGCTAACTACACACCGCTCATCAAAAACATAAGGACTGATCTAAACAAATGGAGAAAAGGAGGTTTCTCGTGGGTGGGAAGACAAGTAGCAATTAAAATGAATGTTCTACCTCGTCTACTGTACCTGTTTAGAGCCCTCCCTATCAGGATACCACTAAAAGATTTAGATGACCTACAGACTGAGATCCTCAGATTTATTCGAGGCCATAAAACATCCAGAATACCTGCTAACTTATTAAAATTGCACAAACAACTAGGGGGAATAGGGATACCTAATTTACGCGACTATTACCAGGCTGCTAGATTAGCACAAAGCACACTACTAGGGAAAGACTGTAGCAATATGACATGGCCAAATATTGAGGCGGAAGTTGGAGGCTATAACAACCCAGGAGAAATTCTTTGGTCTCACACAAATACTAAACTTCAACCTTTAGCCAAACTTAAAACCACGGAATACACTAAAACAATATGGAATTCGCTGACTAAAACACTGAAACTAATTCCACCACATACAACCATATTACCACTGGGTATGTTGATACCACTAGAATTTCGAAATCAGCTGTCTAAATGGGAAAACAAGGGTCTATACCGGGTGGCAGACTTCTTGGACAAAGGGAAAATACTGACTTATCTACAACTAAGGGACAAAATTAGCCCCAATACATTACAATGGTTCTTGTACCACCAAATATCACACACGATCCATAAATATAGGCAAAATACTCCCTCCAACCCAAACACCATCCTGGAACTAATCATTTTATCGCCAGGTAGAAACAAAAAAATGATTTCAAAACTATACCTAGCTATTCAAAAAGCGAAAAACCTTAAAAAACAAAACCTACACATTCTATGGGAACAAGATCTAGATATAACATATAATGATGAGGAATGGGAACAAATATTCTTCTCGCTGGGTAAAAGTCTAGTAGGGGCTGATCTCATTGAAAACGCATTAAAAACGGCATACAGATGGTACCTAACACCAATAAAAACGTCACATTATACCCCACAGAATAATAGATTATGCTACCGAGGTTGTGCAGGATTAGGCACCTATTTACACATGTGGTGGGAGTGCCCGAAGGTTAGACCTATTTGGGATAAGCTATCTCATTTGATCAAGTCCACATTAGATGACTCATTCACACTCTCAGCTGCTAAAGCTTTGCTCCACATTCCACTAGAGTCACTAAATTCGGCCACTAACAAATGGGTAAATATAGTATGCACAGCTACTAGATTATGCATAGCTAGAAAATGGAAAGAAGGTACTCTGGAATGGAGTGAAATACTTGAAAAAATTGAGAATATCTACACTATGTTTGAATCAGCAGCTTGGATGCAGGGTACTTCTGCAAGCTTTCAAAATATCTGGATCCATTGGATAATGAAAAGGCATATATAGGGTGAGATGTCTGAACCAAATCTTTGGAAATATTTTTAGGCTAAGAGGAACATGCTTTATTAGCTTACAAAAAGGCGACACTGCTTGACGGAAAGAGTTAGTAGTTAGACCAAGTTAAGTGGTCTATTGTTCAGGGGGATGGGTGGGTAAGGGGGGTGGGATATTTGTTCATTTGAAGAAGGGGACAAAACTAGCAACCCATGGGTAAATGTTCCTAAAATAAAGGGGAAAAGTATACTCTACAAAAACAATTTGTATCATTGTACTCAAATGAATAGTAACATATCTTATTGTAATGATATGCATTGTGACTGTGTTGCATTTTTGTTATGACTCCTCAATAAAAAATTATTTCAACTAAAAGTTGATGGAGGAAAAACTTGCACACTAACCCGAATCACCATAAAACCCCTACTTTAATAACTCCTAAACTGTCACATATCCCACATTAAAGTCCCAACTACACTATTAACCCCTAAACGCCAGCCCCCCACATTGCAGAGTCTGAACTACACTATTAACCCCTAAACCACCAGCCCCAACATTGCAACGTCTGCACTACACTATTAACTCCTAAAACGCCAGCCCCCCACATTGCAAAGTCGTCACTACATTATTAATCCCTAACCTGCTATCCCCCCACATCACAAATTGAAGCACTTCCCTATTTACCCCTAAAATGCCAGCCACTCATATCACAAAGTCTGCACTACCCTATTAACCCTTAGACCACCAGCTGCTCACATCACAAAGTAAAGCACTAACCCATTAACCCTTAAACCACCAGCCCCCACTGCAAAATAACCCACAAATATCTAAACCCCTTAACCTAGCACCCCCTAAGTTAAAAACAAAATAAACTAACCTTTACCAAAAAAAAACTTAACTATATTTAAAAAAATAAAAACTTTCGTGTGAAAGTAAAATAAAACTAATCTTAGCTTTAAAAAAAGAAACAAAAACTCCCATTACTATTAAAACTTAAAAAAAAAATACATTACTTAAAAAAAAAACTAAAATTACAAAAAAAATACAAAACCTAACATTACAAATAATAACAAACAAATTACCATAAAAAGAAAGAAAAAGATTTATACCTATTATAATTCCCCAAAATAAATAAAAATCTTATTCTAAAACTAAATTACAAATAGCCCTCAAAAGAGCCTTTTGTAGGGCATTACCCTAAAGTGATCATGCTCTTTTGGTAAAAAAAAAAAAAAAACACACCTAACTTTGAACCCCCCACCCCCCCATAAAATAAAAATCTAAAAAAGTGGAATCTAAAAAGTGTCATGTTCAAATTCAAATCAGCCAATAGAATGAAAGCTTTATTTTCATTCTGTTGGATGGTTTGAATTTGAACATGCAAATCAGCCAATAGGAACTTTGCAGTGGGGGTGTGGCAGTTTAGGGATTAATAGTGTAAAGAGCTAGGCCTAGATTTGGAGTTCGGCGGTAGCCGTCAAAACCAGCGTTAGAGGCTCCTAACGCTGGTTTTGGCCGCCCACTGGTATCAGTGATTAAAGGGTCTAATAAGTGTAGGCAGGTGTCGGCAACGTTGAGGGGGGCGACGTTGAGGGGGGCAGATTAGGGGTTAATAAATATAATATAGGGGTCGGCGATGTTAGGGCAGCAGATTAGGGGTACATAGGGATAACGTAGGTTGCGGCGGTTTACGGAGCGGCAGATTAGGGGTTAAAAAAAATATGCAGGGGTCAGCGATAGCGGGGGCGGCAGAATAGGGGTTAATAAGTGTAAGGTTAGGGGTGTTTAGACTCGGGGTACATGTTAGAGTGTTAGGTGCAGACGTAGGAAGTGTTTCCCCATAGGAAACAATGGGGCTGCGTTAGGAGCTGAACGCTGCTTTTTTGCAGGTGTTAGGTTTTTTTTCAGCTCAAACAGTCCCATTGTTTCCTATGGGAGAATCGTGCACGAGCACGTTTTTGAGGCTGGCCGCGTCCGTAAGCAACTCTGGTATCGAGAGTTGCATTTGCGGTAAAAATGCTCTACGCTCCTTTTTTGGAGCCTAACGCAGCATTTGTTTGAACTCTCGATACCAGAGTTAAATTTATGGTGCGGCCAGAAAAAAGCCCGCGGAGCGTTAACAGCCCTTCTACCGCCGAACTCCAAATCTAGGCCTTAGCTTGCAAATGTGAGGTGCTGGCGGTTTAGGGGTTCATATTAAAGTTTAGTGCAAACTCTTTATGCAACCTGATTCTGAAGCACAACATTATGCCCTCTATGAATTAATACACTCTGGCATCTCTCTTCAAGCCACCATTCTATCCAGATTACAATTGTTAAGTCTAGCCAAAGGTAATGCAGTTTATAAATGTTTTTTTAATCAGCCCAGTGTAAAGTCTAGCTAAGCTACACCTACATTTTTGTCTTTGTGTAAGACACAATTCTTTTCTTTAAAAGAGTATGCATTCATTTCGCTACAATTTAGGTTAAATTGCTCCACTCTGCCAGTCTCTACACTGGCACCCCATACACTCCTGAATACAATTTAAAGTATTAACCCTAACTTACAAATCACTCAACAGTCTAACTCCCAACTATATTTCCTCTCTCATCATGAAACATTCCCCATCCCGTCCTCTTCGATCAACCTCTGACCTACGTCTCTACACTCCTGTTATCTCTACGTCCCACTCCCGCCTCCAAGACTTCGCACGTGCTGCTCCTGTCCTCTGGAACTCTCTGCCCCGCTCCATAAGACTGTCTCCAACCTTGTATAGCTTCAGACGCTCCTTGAAAACTCACCTATTCAGAGAGGCTTACCATCTCTCCTCCATCCCGCATCCGAACCAAACTAATACATGAACTGCCTGACTCACTGCTGCAAATACAACCAATGTAACAAGCTACCCCAACCTTATGTCTCTGCACCCTAAACCTATAGACTGTGAGCTCTCCGGAGCAGGGCCCTCTTCCTCCTGTGCTAGATTTGTTTAGTTTTGTTATGTTTTGTATTTTATCACAAATCTTTGTCATTGTATAGAATTTGGCAGCGCTATACAAATAAATGATAATAATAATAGGTCTGTGGCTAACAGAGTCTTCCCTGCTGACCTGTTTATAAAGTGATTAGCAATTTTCCAATCATCCAGAATAACTCCTGTCAACAATGGCACCGATCAGCTAATGGCACCGATCAAATTTCTCTTAACACTCTTGGCAGAATATTATCTAGCTCTGTAGACCTCTTCACTTTCAGTTTTGATAGGGGCAATTAAACTTAATGCTCTAAAAAAAAGTTTTACAACCCCTCTAATAGTTTTTTTTCTTTTAATTGATCGGAACAGCCAATAGAATGCGAGCTCAATCTGATTGGCTGATTGGATCAGCTAATCGGATTGAACTTGATTCTGATTGGCTGATTCCATCAGCCAATCAGAATATTCCTACCTTAATTCCGATTGGCTGATAGAATCCTATCAGCCAATCAGAATTCGAGGGACGCCATCTTGGATGACGTCATTTAAAGGAACCGTCATTCGTCGTCTAGTCGTCGGTTGAAGAGGATGTTCCGCGTCGGCTTGGAAGAAGATGGTTCCGCTCCGCTCCAGAAGAAAGAAGATTGAAGATGCGGCTTGATAGAAGACTTCATCCAGATGATGGACTTCCGACTTCAGCCCAAGGATGGATTTCTTCAGTCGCCGCTTGGATCCAGACTTCAGCCCGAGGATGGACGTCACTCTTCAGCCCCCCCCTTGGGCTTGGATCAACACTTCCGAGGCTTGGATCAAGACTTCCGAGGACGGATCGGTGAACCTGGCAGGGTGAAGATAAGGTAGGAAGATCTTCAGGGGCTTAGTCTTAGGTTTATTTAAGGGGGGTTTGGGTTAGATTAGGGGTATGTGGGTGGTGGGTTGTAATGTTGGAGGGGGGTATTGTATGTTTCTTTTTACAGGCAAAAGAGCTGAATTCTTTGGGGCATGCGCCGCAAAGGGCCCTGTTCAGGGCTGGTAAGGTAAAAGAGCTTTGAACTTTTGTAATTTAGAATAGGGTAGGGCATTTTTTCATTTTGGGGGGCTTTGTTATTTTATTAGGGGGCTTAGAGTAGGTGTAATTAGTTTAAAATTGTTGTAATATTTTTCTAATGTTTGTAAATATTTTTTTATTTTTTGTAACAGTTCTTTTTTATTTTTTGTACTTTAGTTAGTTTATTTCATTGTATTTATTTGTAGATATTGTATTTAATTAATTTATTGATAGTGTAGTGTTAGGTTTAATTGTAGATAATTTTAGGTAGTTTATTTAATTAATTTATTGATAGTGTAGTGTTAGGTTTAATTGTAACTTAGGTTAGGATTTATTTTACAGGTAATTTTGTAATTATTTTAACTATTTTAGCTATTAAATAGTTCTTAACTATTTAATAGCTATTGTACCTGGTTAAAATAAAGACAAAGCTGCCTGTAAAATAAATATTAATCCTAAAATAGCTATAATATAATTATAATTTATGTTGTAGCTATATTAGGGTTTATTTTACAGGTAAGTATTTAGCTTTAAATAGAAATAATTTATTTAATAAGAGTTAATTTATTTCGTTAGAATAAAATTATATTTAATTTAGGGGGGTGTTAGGGTTAGGGTTAAAATTAGCTTTAGGGGTTAAAAAATTTATTAGAGTAGCAGTGAGCTCCGATCGGCAGATTAGGGGTTAATTCTTGAAGTTAGGTGTCGGCGATGTTAGGGAGGGCAGATTAGGGGTTAATACTATTTATTATAGGGTTATTGAGGCAGGAGTGAGGCGGATTAGGGGTTAATAACTTTATTATAATAGCGGTGCGGTCCGGTCGGGAGATTAGGGGTTAATAAGTGTAGGGAGGTGGAGGCGACGTTGTGGGGGGCAGATTAGGGGTTAATAAATATAATATAGCGGTCGGCGGTGTTAGGGGCAGCAGATTAGGGGTACATAGGGATAATGTAAGTAGCGGCGGTTTACGGAGCGGCAGATTAGGGGTTAAAAATAATATGCAGGGGTCAGCGATAGCGGGGGCGGCAGAATAGGGGTTAATAAGTGTAAGGTTAGGGGTGTTTAGACTCGGGGTACATGTTAAGGTGTTAGGTGCAGACGTAGGAAGTGTTTCCCCATAGACAACAATGGGGCTGCGTTAGGAGCTGAACGCAGCTTTTTTGCAGGTGTTAGGTTTTTTTTCAGCTCAAACAGCCCCATTGTTTTCTATGGGGGAATCGTGCATGAGCATGTTTTTGAGGCTGGCCGCGTCCATAAGCAACTCTGGTATCAAGAGTTGAAGTTGCGTTAAATATGCTCTACGCTCCTTTTTTGGAGCCTAACGCAGCCATTCTGTGGACTCTCAATACCAGAGTTATTTTAAAGGTGCGGCCAGAAAAAAGCCAGCGTTAGCTACGCGGGTCGTTACCGACAAAACTCTAAATCTAGCCGATAGTGTTTGTTGACAACTTCATTCAATCTCACTTTTGCACACCATGTAAAGGTTCTAATAGAATGGTATGTAATTATAGGCTAAAATGTGGTCTTAGCTATTAATGAAACCTTAGTCAATATCTTGTTTTCATGAAGAGACTATTTTAATCTAAGTTGTCACTGAAAATCTTTAAAATCCACTAGATTATAAAATAAGTATATTTGGCTTTTATTTAATAATTGTCAAAAGTGTATGTAACTGACATCAAAGTCATTTTAGATTTATTTATTATTTTTTCCAACATTTTATTTATTATTTCAATACTTACATAAAAATATATCAATATTATAGGTGGACAGATTCTGAAGTAGAGAACCTGTCCACCTGCAATCACCACTTCTAATGCAGCATCTCCTGGCAAAATTATCCATTGCATTAGGGCGCTCTTATACAATGCTGCCCCCTCCTTTTCCACTTACCATGAGATCAGGGTATGTCAATCACCCTGAACAAGTGAGTGTCAGTGTTATTTATCTAAGGCTTAAGGAGCTGTTTCTTCTTCTTAAATTTGTGGTCGCATGCTTGCTCCTGTGAGTCTGTACCACAAAGCCTCAAAATCAATGAATGCAGCTTTAAAAAACAAAATTTATGCTTACCTGATTAATTTATTTATTTCCGAACATGGAGAGTCCACAACATCATTCCAATTACTAGTAGGAATATCACTCCTGGCCAGCAGGAGGAGGCAAAGAGCACCACAGCAAAGCTGTTAAGTGTCACTCCCCTACCCATAATCCCCAGTCATTCGACCGAAGGGAAATGGAATAAGGAATAACACAAAGGTGTAGAGGTGCCTGAGGTTTAGTAAAAAATAACTGTCTAATAAAGGATGGGGTCGTGGACTCTCCATGTCCATAAATAAATAAATTTATCAGGTAAGCATAAATTTAGTTTTCTTTCCTAAGACATGAAGAGTCCATGACATCATTCCAATTACTAGTGGGAACCAATACCCAAGCTAGAGGACACAGAATGAATAGGGAGGGAGAACAAGACAGGCAGACCTAAACAGAAGGCACCACTACTTGAAGAACCTTTCTCCCAAAAGAGGCCTCAACCGAGGCAAAAGTATCAAATTTGGAAAAAATATGCAGAGAGGACCAAGTTTCAGCCATGCAAATCTGTTCCACAGAAGCTGCATTTTTGAAAGTCCAAGAAGAGGAGACAGCCCTAGTGGAATGAGCTGTAATTCTCTCAGGAGGCTGCTGACCAGCATTCTAATAAGCAAAACAAATTATACTTCTCAACCAGAGGGAAAGAGAAGTAGCAGTAGCCTTCTGACCCTTACGCTTTTCTGAGAAACAAACAAACAAACAAACAAACAAACAAACAAACAAACAGGGTAGAAGACTGGCGAAAATCCTTAGTCGCCTGTAGGTAGAATTTTAGAGCATGCACAACATCCAAGTTGTGCAACAGACGTTCCTTATGAGAAGAAGGATTGGGACAGAGAGAAGGAACAACAATTTCCTGATTAATATTTCTATCCAAAACCACTTTAGGGAGAAACCCCAATTTAGTACGAAGAACCGCCATATACGCATGAAAGATAAGGTAAGGCGAATCACACTGCAAAGCTGAGAGTTCCTAAAGTCTCAGAGAAGAAAAAATAGCAATACGAATCAAAACCTTCCAAGATAACAACTTAATATCTATGGAATGTTTTGGTTCAAACAGAGCCTGCTGCAAAACTTTAAAAACAAGGTTAAGGATTAAGGAAAAGATTGAACATCTGGCATATCCGCCAGACATTTATGTAAAAGAATCGATAATGCAGAAATCTGACCATTCAGAGAACTGACTGACAATCCTTTCTCCAGACCTTCCCGGAGAAAGGACAAAATTCTAGGAATCCTGACCCTACTCCAAGAGTAGCTCTTCGATTCACACCAATAAAGGTATTTACACCATATCTTATGGTAAATTTTACGAGTAACAGGCTTGCGAGTTTGCAGCATGGTCTCAATGACCAACTAAGAAAACCCACGCTTAGCCAGAAGTAAGTGTTCAATCTCCAAGCAGTCATCTTCAGAGAAATGAGATATGGATGGAAGAAAGGACCCTGAATTAGAAGGTCCTTCCTAAGAGGCTAGCTCCAAGGTGGCAGAGATGACATCTTCACTAGGTCTGCATACTAGACCCTGCAAGGCCATGCAGGAGCTATTAGGATTACTGACACTCTCTCCTGTTTGATACGAGCAATGACTCGTAGAAAGAGCGCAAACGGAGGAAACAGATATGCTAGACCAAAAACCCAAGGAACCGTCAGAGTATCTATAAGAGCAGCCTGCAGATCTCTTGACCTTGAACTGTACCTTGGACATTTGGTGTTTTGCCTAGACGCCATCAGATCCAACTCTGGCACCCCCCACTTGAAGGTTAACCTGGAGAACACCTCCGGAGGGAGAGCCCACTCACAATTGTGAGCTTCCACCCACTGAATAATCTGAGCCACCTCCTTCATGGCTAAGGAACTCTGAGTTCCTCCCTGGTTGTTGATGTAAGCCATTGAGGTGATGTTGTCTGACTGGAACCTGATAAACTGGGCTAAGGACAATTGAGGCCAAGCCATCAGAGCATTGTAAATTGCTCTCAACTCCATGATATTTATGGGGACAGCAGACTCCTCCCAAGTCCATAGTCCCTGCACCTTTAATGAGTCCCTGACTGCTCCCCAGCCTAGCAGGCTGGCATTTGTGGTCACAATCACCCAGGAAGGTCTCCGGAAGCATGTGCCATGAGACATATGGTCCTGAGAAAGCCACCATGGGAGAGAGTCTCTTGTCGACTGGTCTAGATCTATCCTCTGAAACAGATCTCATTTGTCTCTGTTCCTTTGTATGAGCATGCATAATTGCAGAGCTCTCAAATGGAATAGAGCAAAGGGAATGATGTCCATGGAAGTGACCATCAGACAAATTACCTCCATGCATTGAGCCACTGATGGTCAAAAATTTTCATAGATACGGAATCTATGATGGTCCCTAAGAAAACCACCCTTGTAGCTGGAACAAGGGAACCCTTTTCCGGATTCACTTTCCATCCGTGGGAATGTAGAAAAGACAACAAGATCTCTGTATGAGAGTTTGCTTGTTGAAAGATGGCACCAGAACCAATATGTCATCCAGGTAGGGCACCACAGCAATTCCCCAAAACCTGACCACTGCCAAGAGAACCCCCAGAACTTTTGAGAAGATTCTGGGAGCTGTGGCAAGGCCAAACGGAAGAGCCACAAACTGAAAGTGCTTGTATAGAAAAGCAAATCTCAGGAATTTGTGATGATCCCTGTGGATGGGAACATGAAGATACGTGTCCTTCAGGTCCATGGTCATCATGAACTGACCCTCTTGGACCAAAGGAAGAATGGAATGAATGGTTTCCATTTTGAAGGACAGTACCCTGAGAAATTTGTTAAAACACTTCAGGTCTAAAATGGGTTGAAAAGTTCCCTCTTTTTTGGGAGCCAGAAACAGATTTGAATAAAATCCTAGACCCTTTTCCCTTAGTGGAACTGGAACAATTACTCCCATGAAGTTCAAGATTGCCTCTCTTTTTACCTGGTCTGCAGATAATCTTGAGAGTAGGAATCTGCCCCTGGGAGGGCAAGATTTGAATTATATTTTGTACCCCTGAGATAATATACCAGACAAGGTTTTACCATTGTAAGGAAGCACCAGAAGCTTGGACTTGGAGGTAACATCAGCTGACCAAGATTTTAGCCACAAAGCCATACGGGCTAGGACAGTGAAGCCAGACATCTTGGCTACCAGTCTAATAACTTGCATGTTAGCATCAGAAATAAAGGAATTGGCTAGGTTGAGAGCCTTAATCCTTTCTTGAATCTCCTCCAATGGAGTCTCTTCTAAAATTGATTCAGACAAGGCATCACACCAATAAGATGCTGCACTAGCTACTGTGGCAATACAAATTGCAGGTTGCCATTGCAGACCCTGATGAACATACATCTTTTTCAATGGGATCCTTAAAGGAACAGCTATCCTCTATAGGGATCATAGTTCTCTAAGCCAGAGTAGAAATATGAATCAAAGAGAAAAGGGGCGCCTCATAGTGAAATCTGTAAGGTATTGGAACAAGCAAATAGTGAAATAAAAATCACAATTTTTGATGGCACTTGTGAATACAGGTGCAAATGAGCAGGCTGACACTTGCAGTAGTCAGCTTACTGGATACTTCCCCAGTATCAAAGCGAGACTTGAAAGACTGTATCCACACGGTTTGAATGTTGACAATAGGCTGTATTAAGAGATCACTAATGCTGTGATCAGGATAAAACTTGTAAAAAGCACAGACACCTCAGTGGAAGTGAAATAAAAATGTTTTTTTAATGTTTATTTTTTTGGTACCGTCAATTTTAAGAAAATAATAATACCTCAGAGCGTTTAACACTACTTATCTTTAAATGCTTTTAAATGCTTCCCAACGCTTGCTAAATAAACTGAATCAGGACCGCTGCACCTCAGCCTGACTGAGGTGTGTTACCTTACCACCGTAATAAAAATCAAACAAAAGATTCACACTGTTACAAACTGCAGATTGTGATGAGAAAAAAAAAGTCAGAGGACTCTCCTGCCGATCCCAGCACTCCCCGGAATGAAACAAGCACAGGAGTTGTCGGACAGTGAAAATGTCGCTCCACTTTAGAAACTGAATGCGGAAGAATGGAAGTCACATGACTATCCAACTAGAAACTGCACAGCTAAATTAAAAGTGCGCGTTTCTGAAAAACTGTCTGATTTTTTGCAAGACTGCTACACGGTCCAAACAAATTAGCCCAATCTCCTCAATATACATTAACCCTTATGTATAAATAGAATATGAGCCACAATAAACAATAAAGGATATACTTTAATCCAATACAAGTATTAACCCCTTAGTCTCCTTAATCACAAATACAGTGCCTGCACCCTGCCTATAAATATCCTATATAAAGGATATAATATGTCCCAATCTTCTTAAGTGCAAGTCTCCAATACCTAGAAGACAAAAGGCTCTTACCTGCAATCTAGCTGTCAGACAGTACAACGGCTTACAAGGTGTCAAAGGACACATACACCTCACAGAGACCTGTAGAAAAAGAAAGAACAGAGTAACCAACTCTGGCTTTCTATAACTAGGGCAACAATATGTTAGGAAACAAAGTAAGGACCACCACACAACTTCCTAACTGCTTAAAAGCCACCACTACTCTACTGAAGAGATTGACGTGGACTCGGCTAAACCCAAATCCTTGCTTACAAGAAAAGGTACACAAAAAGGATTCAATTCTTCAGACACCAAAACTTCTCCTCCTCCATTGACAGAGGCAAAGAGAATGAGTGGGGATTATGGTCAGGGGAATGACACTTAACAACTTTGCTGTGGTGCACTTTGCCTCCTCCTGCTGGCCAGGAGTGATATTCCCACTAGTAATTGGAATGATGTTGTGGACTCTCCATGTCTTAGAAAATAAATATTCCAGTTAGTGCACACTTGTTTCATGTAGAACCAAATAGGGGGGAACTGTTGCTGTGGGACACTTATTATGAAGGAATTGTGAAAACTGGTTAATTAAGTCATGTTGTGGCTTTATTCAAGTGACATTTTGGGGACACCGAAACGTCACTTGAATAAAGGACATCTTTTGCTGTCAAGCCCAAGATAGACGGCCCATTACTATAAGGAGGAAAAAAAAGCATATGGAGGTCCAACACTGGAGTTTCTACATCTAAACCGAAACGTATCATCTACTACTCAACTTTTCATTTACTACAGTTGAGCGGGTATTATCAATTATTTGTTCCCAACAAACACAGTACTAATATAGGAAAAAATTTTCCTTTATTTCCCCTATATGTATGTGAATTACCCCCTTTAAAAGCGTTATTTTAAACCCTCTACTATCTCTCTCTCTCTCTCTCTCTCTCTCTCTCTCTATCTATCTCTCTCTCTCTCTCACTCTATATATATATATATATATATATATATATATATATATATATATATATACTAGTGTTCAAAAGTTTGTACATTTTTGTACATTAAAATAACATTAAAATGATCAGAAACACAGTATAGACATTGTTAATGTTGTAAATGATAATTGTAGGCGGAAACAGCTGATTTTTTTTATATAGAATATCTACATAGGTGTACAGATGCCCATTATCTGCAACCATCTGTCCTGTCTTCCAATGACACGTGTTTGCTAATCCAAGTGTATCATTTAAAAATCCTAATTGATCATTAGAAAACCATTTTGAGATTATGTTAGCACAGCTGAAAACTTTTGTGCTAATTAAAGTAGCAATAAAACTGGTCTTCAGTAGACTGGTTGAGTATCTGGAGCATCAGCATTTGTGGGTTTAATTACAGACTCATGATGGCCAGAAACAAAGAACTTTATTCTGAAACTCATTAGTCTATTCTTTTTATGAGAAATGAAGGCTATTCCATGTGAGAGATTGCCAGGAAACTAAAGATCTCATACAACGATATGTACTACTCCCTTCACAGAACAGCGCAAACTGGCTCCAACTAAAATAGAAAGAGGAGTGCACAAGTGAGCAAGAGGAACCATACATTAAAGTGTCTAGTTTGAGAAACTGATGCCTCACAGGTCCTCAACTGGCAGCTTCATTAAATTGTACCTGCAAAACACCAGTCTCAACATCAATAGTGAAAAGGTGAGGGATGCTGGCCTTATAGGCAGAGTTGCAAAGAAAAAGCCATATCTCAGACTAGCAAATAAAAATAAATGACTAAGATGGGAAAAAAAACATAATTTATGTAAGAACTTACCTGATAAATTCATTTCTTTCATATTAGCAAGAGTCCATGAGCTAGTGACGTATGGGATATACATTCCTACCAGGAGGGGCAAAGTTTCCCAAACCTCAAAATGCCTATAAATACACCCCTCACCACACCCACAAATCAGTTTAACGAATAGCCAAGAAGTGGGGTGATAAGAAAATAGTGCGAAAGCATAAAAAATAAGGAATTGGAATAATTGTGCTTTATACAAAAAAATCATAACCACCACAAAAAAGAGTGGGCCTCATGGACTCTTGCTAATATAAAAAAGAAATGAATTTATCAGGTAAGTTCTTACATAAATTATGTTTTCTTTCATGTAATTAGCAAGAGTCCATGAGCTAGTGACGTATGGGATAATGACTACCCAAGATGTGGATCTTTCCACGCAAGAGTCACTAGAGAGGGAGGGATAAAATAAAGACAGCCAATTCCGCTGAAAAATAATCCACACCCAAAATAAAGTTTAAATTATAAGCAGAAGATTCAAACTGAAACAGCTGCCTGAAGTACTTTTCTACCAAAAACAGCTTCAGAAGAAGAAAACACATAAAAATGGTAGAATTTAGTAAAAGTATGCAAAGAAGACCAAGTTGCTGCTTTGCAAATCTGATCAACCGAAGCTTCATTCCTAAACGCCCAGGAAGTAGAAACTGACCTAGTAGAATGAGCTGTAATCCTTTGAGGCGGAGTTTTACCCGACTCGACATAAGCATGATGAATTAAAGATTTCAACCAAGATGCCAAAGAAATGGCAGAGGCCTTCTGACCTTTCCTAGAACCGGAAAAGATAACAAATAGACTAGAAGTCTTTCGGAAATTCTTAGTAGCTTCAACATAATTTTTCAAAGCTCTAACAACATCCAAAGAATGCAATGATCTCTCCTTAGAATTCTTAGGATTAGGACACAATGAAGGAACCACAATTTCTCTACTAATGTTGTTAGAATTCACAACCTTAGGTAAAAATTTAAAAGAAGTTCGCAACACCGCCTTATCCTGATGAAAAATCAGAAAAGGAGACTCACAAGAAAGAGCAGATAATTCAGAAACTCGTCTGGCAGAAGAGATAGCCAAAAGGAACAAAACTTTCCAAGAAAGTAATTTGATGTCCAACGAATGCATAGGTTTAAACGGAGGAGCTTGAAGAGCCCCCAGAACCAAATTCAAACTTCAAGGAGGAGAAATTGAGTTAATGACAGGTTTTATACGAACCAAAGCTTGTACAAAACAATGAATATCAGGAAGATTAGCAATCTTTCTGTGAAAAAGAACAGAAAGAGCAGAGATTTGTCCTTTCAAGGAACTTGCAGACAAACCTTTATCCAAACCATCCTGAAGAAATTGTAAAATTCTCGGAATTCTAAAAGAATGCCAGGAAAAATGATGAGAAAGACACCAAGAAATATAAGTCTTCCAGACTCTATAATATATCTCCCTAGATACAGATTTACGAGCCTGTAACATAGTATTAATCACAGAATCAGAGAAACCTCTTTGACTAAAAATCAAGCGTTCAATCTCCATACCTTTAAATTTAAGGATTTGAGATCCTGATGGAAAAAGGGACCTTGCGACAAAAGGTCTGGTCTTAACGGAAGAGTCCACAGTTGGCAAGAGGCCATCCGGACAAGATCCGCATACCAAAACCTGTGAGGCCATGCTGGAGCTACCAGCAGAACAAACGAGCATTCCTTCAGAATCTTGGAGATTACTCTTGGAAGAAGAACTAGAGGCAGAAAGATATAGGCAGGATGATACTTCCAAGGAAGTGACAATGCATCCACTGCTTCCGCTTGAGGATCCCTGGATCTGGACAGATACCTGGGAAGTTTCTTGTTTAGATGAGAGGCCATCAGATCTATTTCTGGAAGTCCCCACATTTGAACAATCTGAAGAAATACCTCTGGGTGAAGAGACCATTCGCCCGGATGTAACGTTTGGCGGCTGAGATAATCCGCTTCCCAATTGTCTATACCTGGGATATGAACCGAAGAAACTAGACAGGAGCTGGATTCCGCCCATACCAGAATTCGAGATACTTCCTTCATAGCCAGAGGACTGTGAGTCCCTCCTTGATGATTGATGTATGCCACAGTTGTGACATTGTCTGTTTTAAAAACAAATGAACGATTCTCTCTTTAGAAGAGGCCATGACTGAAGAGCTCTGAAAATTGCACGGAGTTCCAAAATATTGATCGGTAATCTCACCTCCTGAGATTCCCAAACCCCTTGTGCTGTCAGAGACCCCCAAACAGCTCCCCAACCTGTCAGACTTGCATCTGTTGAAATTACAGTCCAGGTCGGAAGAACAAAAGAAGCCCCCTGAACTAAACGATGGTGATCTGTCCACCACATCAGAGAGTGTTGTACAATCGGTGTTAAATATATTAATTGAGATATCTTTGTGTAATCCCTGCACCACTGGTTCAGCATACAGAGCTGAAGAGCTCGCATGTGAAAATGAGCAAAGGGGATTGCATCCGATGCTGCAGTCATAAGACCTAGAATTTCCATGCATAAAGCTACCGAAGGGAATGATTGTGACTGAAGGATTCGACAAGCTGATATCAACTTTAGACGTCTCTTGTCTGTCAAAGACAGAGTCATGGACACTGAATCTCTGAAAACCTAAAAAGGTTACCCTTGTCTGAGGAATCAATGAACTTTTTGGTAAATTGATCCTCCAACCATGATCTTGAAGAAACAACACAAGTCGATTCGTATGAGATTCTGCTAAATGTGAAGACTGAGCAAGTACCAAGATATTGTCCAAATAAGGAAATACCACAATACCCTGTTCTCTGATTACAGACAGAAGGGCACCGAGAACCTTTGTAAAAATTCTTGGGGCTGTAGCTAGGCCAAACGGTAGAGCCACAAACTGGTAATGCTTGTCTAGGAAAGAGAATCTCAGAAACTGATAGTGATCTCGATGAATCGGAATATGCAGATATGCATCCTGTAAATCTATTGTGGACATATAATGCTCTTGCTGAACAAAAGGCAGGATAGTCCTTACAGTTACCATTTTGAATGTTGGTATCCTTACATAAAGATTCAATATTTTTAGATCCAGAACTGGTCTGAAAGAATTCTCCTTCTTTGGTACAATGAAGAGATTTGAATAAAACCCCAGCCCCTGTTCCAGAACTGGAACTGGTATAATTACTCCAGCCAACTCTAGATCTGAAACACATTTCAGAAATGCTTGAGCCTTCACTGGGTTTACTGGGACACGGGAAAGAAAAAATCTCTTTGCAGGAGGCCTTATCTTGAAGCCAATTCTGTACCCTTTTGAAACAATGTTCTGAATCCAGAGATTGTGAACGGAATTGAACCAAATTTCTTTGAAAAAACGTAATCTGCCCCCTACCAGCTGAGCTGGAATGAGGGTCGCACCTTCATGTGGACTTGGGAGCTGGCTTTGGATTTCTGAAAGGCTTTGAGTTATTGCAGACTGGAGATGGTTTCCAAACTGATACCGCTCCTGAAGATGAAGGATCAGGCTTTTGTTCCTTGTTGTGACGAAAGGAACGAAAACGATTATTAGACCTAAATTTACCTTTAGATTTTTTATCCTGTGGTAAAAAAGTTCCTTTCCCTCCAGTAACAGTTGAGATAATAGAATCCAACTGAGAACCAAATAATTTATTACCCTGGAAAGAAAGGGAAAGCAGAGTAGACTTAGAAGATATATCAGCATTCCAAGTTTTAAGCCATAAAGCTCTTCTAGCTAAGAGACATATACCTGACATCAACTCTAATGATATCAAAGATGGCATCACAAATAAAATTATTAGCATGTTGTAGAAGAATAATAATGCTATGAGAATTATGATCTGTTACTTGTTGCGCTAAAGCTTCTAACCAAAAGGTTGAAGCTGCAGCAACATCCGCTAAAGATATAGCAGGTCTAAGAAGATTACCTGAACACAAGTAAGCTTTTCTTAGAAAGGATTCAATTTTCCTATCTAAAGGATCCTTAAAGGAAGTACCATCTGCCGTAGGAATAGTAGTACGCTTAGCAAGAGTAGAGACAGCCCCATCAACCTTAGGGATTTTGTCCCAAAATTCTAATCTGTCAGAAGGCACAGGATAAAATTGCTTAAAACATTTAGAAGGAGTAAAAGAATTACCCAAATTATTCCATTCCCTGGAAATTACTTCAGAAATAGCACCAGGGACAGGAAAAACTTCTGGAATAACTACAGGAGATTTAAAAACCTTATCTAAACGTTTAGATTTAGTATCAAGAGGACTAGAATCCTCAATTTCTAATGCAATTAGGACTTCTTTAAGTAAAAAACGAATAAATTCCATTTTAAATAAATATGAAGATTTATCAGCATCAACCTCTGAGACAGAATCCTCTGAAAAATTAGAAGTTTTAAAAGACTTTTTACGTTTACTAGAAGGAGGAATAACAGACATAGCCTTCTTAATGGATTTAGAAACAAAATCTCTTATGTTATCAGGAACACTCTGAGTATTAGATGTTGACGGAACAGCAACAGGTAATGTAACAGTACTAAAGGAAATATTATCTGCATTAGCAAGTTTGTCATGACAAACAGTACAAACAACAGCTGGAGGAACAGATACCAAAAGTTTACAGCAGATACACTTAGCTTTGGTAGCTCCAGCACCAGGCAGGGATTTTCCAGAAGTATCTTCTGATTCAGCTTCAACGTGGGACATCTTGCAATATGTAATAGAAAAAACAACATATAAAGCAAAATTGATCAAATTCCTTAAATGACAGTTTCAGGAATGAGAAAAAAATGCCATAGAACAAGCTTCTAGCAACCAGAAGCACAAAATAATGAGACTTAAATAATGTGGAGACAATAGTGACGCCCATATTTTTTTAGCGCCAAAAAAGACGCCCACATTATTTGGCGCCTAAATGCCTTTGGCGCCAAAATGACGCCACATCCGGAACGCCGACACCTTTGGCGCAAAAAAGACGTCAAAAAACGTCAAAAATGACGCAACTTCCGGCGACACGTATGACGCCGGAAACAGAAAAAAAAATTGCGCCAAGAATGACGCAATAAAATGAAGCATTTTCAGCCCCCGCGAGCCTAACAGCCCACAGGGAAAAAGTCAAATTTTTAAGGTAAGAAAAAATGATTTATTCATATGCATTATCCCAAATATGAAACTGACTGTCTGAAATAAGGAACGTTGAACATCCTGAGTCAAGGCAAATAAATGTTTGAATACATATATTTAGAACTTTATAAAAAAGTGCCCAACCATAGCTTAGAGTGTCACAGAAAATAAGACTTACTTACCCCAAGACACTCATCTACACATAGTAGAAAGCCAAACCAGTACTGAAACGAGAATCAGTAGAGGAAATGGTATATATAAGAGTATATCGTCGATCTGAAAAGGGAGGTAAGAGATTAATCTCTACGACCGATAACAGAGAACCTATGAAATAGACCCCGTAGAAGGAGATCACTGCATTGAAATAGGCAATACTCTCCTCACATCCCTCTGACATTCACTGCACGCTGAGAGGAAAACCGGGCTCCACTCATAATCTGGTTTTTAATTGTAAAATGTCTGTAACTGTTTATTTGCTTACCTCAATAAAAAAAAACGTATTTTTTTTTTTATAAAATATCTAGAAATATATATATAGGACCAATTCAGTAATGAGATCAACCGCATCTACTGGTTATAGGATAGCTTTAAATAATGACCATTTTTCTCTTGCAAACATTTTTTATCCCCATTATCACGACAAATTAATGAAGAGATATTACATTTATAAATGTTATAAATGTTATCTTCATGTCATTTGGAGCTTTGAGAGCTATAAAGGCTGTGACACACTGCAAGCGGAGCGGTGCGTAGTGTGTAGATGCAGCTGTGCACGCTCAGTGTGTCTTGCCTTTTCATCTCTGAGCACTCTGCTGCGTCAGGTCGCGTAGCTGAGCGCTCAGAGATGAAATATCTGAACTTCAGAAGCGATGCGACGCGGAGCGAAGCAGCTGCTTTGTCTCGCGTCGCTCCGCTTGCAGTGTGTCACAGCCTTAAACCTTGAGTTCTGGAATTAGGAGCAGCGGTGTGTTGTGGGATTCTAGCCATGCCTTATTAGGCCCTACAAGTTAAGCTTTCCTTTAAGTTAAGCAGACTTCTTATATATTTCTGTATAAAGAGAGAGATATGAAAAAGAAAAAAGAAAGAACCAAATAATAATTTTAAAAACTTCCTTTCCAACATATAGTTTTATCCAGCACTTAATTATACCCTGTGATCAGTGTCTACTTAAAAACCACACTATTCTGTCATGAAAATCAAACATTATTTTCACAAGCATGGAAACATCAAAAATTATTTTGTCAAGATTGCAAAAAAGAGTGCTAAAATGTCCCAAACAAGAAAACATCATCACAGTATTGTAATTAAAATTCATTCACGTTACTGTCTCATCAACAATTATACAGTAGCATCAACAGTTCTGAAAATATCTTTCTTGTCATAATCAATGTAGAGTTATTGGTTCTGGCTAGCAATCAAAATGGTCTAAATACGATTAATACGTTGTGTAGAATTTCCAATAACATGTCACTTTGCTAGAATTTAACAGAGGGAGCGTGATTGGAGCACACTGATCATCTGTATCACTCAGGAAGTCATACATTCAGCTCAAGGATTGCAGAATCATTTAGTCATATAAAGCAGCCTATATGAATACTCACTGCTTAACCAGGATACACAGCACAGGGTATAGGACTTGGAGCTCACAAATGCCATAAGGGATTAAATGCTTACCGGATCCTTCTTCACAGAGGAGAGGATTTAACATAACTTAATTAAATAACTATGTACATGAGAATGTAGTGCGAAATAACGACAGACAAACTTTTTATGGGAAAATTTTGTGACCGTCACAGGCCATAAAATTTTATTAACCTAACAAACTAGATAGAACTGATAGAACTGAAAATATATATGGCGGCATAGAGATCAGCTACCCAGAACAGCAGGAGATCACCGGCCCAACGGGAACAGCAGCAGAGGGGTCTCTGCCCTAAGGAGATGACGCTGAGGGGTTGCAGAGATCACGTGACCATCCCTCAAAAGGGGGGAAGGAGGGTTACCGTCACGTGCACGTGAGGGCCTACCCTCCTCCCCGGAAGTCTGGTCATCACTCACCCCTAGCGACCTTCTCCTGCGCAACCAGACCGAGGATCTCCCGCCGCCAGGGTGAAAGAAGATCTTCCACCTAGATAAGGATTCCCTGTTACCAAGCCGTGTAAACCGCATAACAGGGAGAGGAGATCCATATCCTACAGTAATGGCTTATTGGGCCTAGGGTGAGTAGCCATAGCCCTGCCATTAAGGTGCCGTTGAAAATACAACATCATTAAAACATTACAAAAGGGGAAGGGAGGGAGGGGAAAAACTGCTTCAGCCAGGATCCGGAGAAGAAGAGGAAGTTGCAAGGGAGAACTTGGCTTATCTACTGGTAAGGAGGGGCCTACCCTAAATTGCAACAATGTTGCACCCAGCACCTTCCCTCTCTCTTCTAACCCACTCTCCTACAGCCTTAACCCTTAGACTGCTCCAGGCTTATACTAAGCCCTACACTGCATTAAGGGATTAAATGCTTACCGGATCCTTCTTCACAGAGGAGAGGATTTAACATAACTTAATTAAATAACTATGTACATGAGAATGTAGTGCAAAATAACGACAGACAAACTTTTTATGGGAAAATTTTGTGACCGTCACAGGCCATAAAATTTTATTAACCTAACAAACTAGATAGAACTGATAGAACTGAAAATATATATGGCGGCATAGAGATCAGCTACCCAGAACAGCAGGAGATCACCGGCCCAACGGGAACAGCAGCAGAGGGGTCTCTGCCCTAAGGAGATGACGCTGAGGGGTTGCAGAGATCACGTGACCATCCCTCAAAAGGGGGGAAGGAGGGTTACCGTCACGTGCACGTGAGGGCCTACCCTCCTCCCTGGAAGTCTGGTCATCACTCACCCCTAGCGACCTTCTCCTGCGCAACCGGACCGAGGATCTCCCGCCACAAGGAAGCATTTTAATGGTACCCTTGCCGCCAACCCACAACCCGATTTACAGGAGGGGTAACAGAGCTCTCTGAATGTCCCCTATGAATAAATCCAGCCCCACATCTGAAAGGTGAACTTTATCCCTTCTATATAGCTCGGTTCTATCAGCCGAAATGGCTTCGTGCCGTACCACAAAGCCACCTGACCCAGTGACGGTTTTCGCTACAGACGCATTGATCTTCTTCCTAACCCGGTATGCCGCCGTATGGGCCGACATATGCCTCCAGTGGAGACGGGGTATTATATGGGACCACCCTATCATGACCCCCGGGATGCGTACTCTTAGCCACCCAATGTCTGCCTGCATAACCTTAATCAACTGTAAAACTGGTATGGCCCCCACATCGTTACCCCCTAGGTGAAGAATAATAATGTGAGGCTTCCCCCAGCGTACCAGGGCCTCAGATATGGTTCCTGCCAATTGGGGCCAGCACATCCCCCTATCACCCAACCACCTAACGGATGCCTTGTTGGGAGGGAGACCTAGGGATTGGCCAATTGGGAGGGACGCACAGCGTAGGGAGGCCCAGTGGACAAAGGAGTGGCCCACAATCCAGATTCGCTTCACCCCGGGGGTAGTGCCTGTGGAGACAAACATTTTAGTATCCTGAATTAACATCTAAACATTAAACAATTGGGCGGACATAGGTTCTGAAACAATTGGACCGCCAACGCCCAATACGCTTGCGCAGCGTTAGTCGCGGCCCCTATGCGAAAAGAGTGCGGGGCCAGTCTGCTAGCATCCAGCCCCGCCTGGACTGCCGCCAATTTTAGGACCCTACCGAACTGAAATTTGGAAAGGGATCTGCCGTCCGCATGGACCAGAAATTGTCCCGGGCCAGGCGGCCTTTGAGCCAGGTAAAGGTTAACGCAGTTAACCGGGCAGCATGCGCTGTTCACCTGAGGGTGAACGGGGATCCAGGTTCCCTTTCCCTCCTGATCTGTCTTTGATCGCGGCAGAAAAGAAGTAAGGAATCAGGGGCAGCTCTAATATGCTGCAGTTGTATACCTGCCCCTGACGCCTGCTTGGAGGGTGCTACTACCTCACTAACTCTAAGAGCGGCGGCAAAGGCCAGATTAAACGCAGTTTTGAAGAGTAGAGCTTCAAAATCTGATCTACAGACCACGTCGAGCGCCAAGAGCAATCGCTCCAGGCGGTCGCGGGTGATGGGTTCGCGCGTGCCTATTTTCCGCTGCTGCGATCTGCCCCAACCCTTGATCACCTGTCTAATAAAAAAGGAATTGGTTGGGTCAGGAATGGCTAATGCCCTATAGAAAAATGAGAGGGCGGCCAATTTGGATTGTATTGCCCCCTGACGGGCCCCAGAGGCATGCAAACTCACCAGCCAATCATGTAAGGTGTCCCTAGACCCCTGAGCAGCATCAGCTCCCCTGGACGCACAGAAATTGTCCCATTCAGACCACATGCGGGCATAGGCGTGCCAAGTGGATGGTGCTAAGGAGGAGCGGACCAACGGCAGTAAGGCTATCCAGGAAGGATGAGCTGCCAAAGGAAATCAGGACAGCGTAAACCCACGGCTGCAGCTTTGGGGGCTAACTGGCGAAATGTCACCCATTCGAATCGTGACAGGGCGTCAGCTACAACATTGTTAACGCCCGGGACATGACGGGCCTGGAACTGGATGTTAAGGTCCAGACAGCGCAACACCAGGTGGCGCAGCAAGGTAATGACCTTTGCTGAGGTGGCTGACAAGTTATTGATCGCAAAAACCACACTGATGTTGTCTGTCCAGAACACAACAGTCCCGTTCGACAACTTCTCACCCCACAGCTCGACCGCCAAGACCACGGGGAATAGCTCCAGGAGAGTTAGGTTTCGAGTAAGGCCTGCTGGGGCCCAGGACTCCGGCCAGGGCTCCGCGCTCCACCCTCCCTGGAAATAGGCCCCGTAACCGTGCGATCCAGCTGCGTCAGTGAAAAGGTGCAGTAACTGGCTAGACATGGGAGGGGTACGCCAGACCCGAATCCCGTTAAATCGCGTGAGAAATTGTTCCCAGACTACTAGGTCAGCCAGCAATTCACTCCCTAGGGTTATCTTTGATTTCAGGTTTGACCTACCACTAAGCTGTCTTTCCAGTCTACGGTTAAAAACCCGACCCATGGGGATAACTCTGCAAGCGAAAGTAAGCAAACCTAACAGGGATTGTAACTGTTTCAGGGAAATAACTGCATTAGAGACTGCCGCTCTGACCGCCTCAAGCATGCCCTGAACTTTATCAGGTGGCAACCTACAGAGCCTAGCCTGGGTGTCGATTTCGATTCCCAGGAAAACTAAACAGGACGCGGGGCCTTGCGTTTTGTCCTCTGCCAGGGGCACCCCAAAATGTCTCATGACGCTGCGCATGATGTTCATTGTGGATAAACATTCATCGGAGCCTGCTCTCCCCACAATGAGAAAATCGTCCAGGTAGTGTGCTATGGGATCGCTGCCCACTTCTGAAGCTACGACCCAATGAAGGAAACTACTGAATGCTTCAAACAAGGCGCATGACAAAGAGCAGCCCATGGGCAGGCAGCGATCCACGTAGTACACACCTGCAAACTTACAACCTAATAAAAGATGGAAAACTGAAGGGTGAAGTGGAAGAAGCCTAAATGCCGACTCAATGTCTAGTTTCGCCAATAGAGCACCATGACCCGCCCTCCTGACCAGGTCTAGTGCGCTATCAAAGGATTGATAGCGCACTGAGCTGAGTTGGGGGTCAATGGCATCATTGACTGAGCTACTTTTTGGGTACGACAGGTGCTGAATGAGGCGAAACTTCCCTGGCTCTTTCTTGGGAACCACCCCCAACGGGGAAATGACCAAATCAGGTAAAGGTGGGGCAGCAAAGGGGCCAGCCATTCGCCCTAAAGTCACTTCTTTATTAATTTTATCCCTCACTACTTCGGGGTGTTGGTATGCTGAAATAAGGTTCCTATTAAATTTCTTACCCTTGATTTGCCTAAATGTGGGGATATGAAAACCAAATGAAAAACCCTCCCATAACATACGTGCCGCCGCCTGGTCTGGGTAAGCCCACAACCAGGGTGCCATGGCATGTACCTTAATTGGCGTTTCCGCCTTTCTGGCCCAAGTTTGCTGAAGGGGGCTTATTGGTATGGTCCCTACGTTTGATGCAGTCACTGCCAGGGTGTGGACCAGAGCAGTACCTGCAGACGTGTCTGAAGGTGCAGGCGCTACCCTTGTCGCATTTTTTGTCCTGGAAGGGCCAGCAAGTTCCCCCCCGTTTCCTGCTTCTGGTATTGCGAAAGGACTGCTGCGCTGATTGCTGAGTTGAAGTTACAGCAGCGGGTGCACCCCCTTTTGGGTCCATTCGCTGCCACAACTGGTTATCAGTAGAGTCAAAAGTCAGGGAAGGATTTCCTGCCATTTTCCTCCTGAACTCAGCATCATATTCCCTCCACACACCTTCACTGTGATTACGCTGAATCCAGTGAATAGTGTCCGTGTATTTTAGGATAGGCAAACTCTGGGAGGGGTACTTTTCGATATAACAGGAGGAAAAAACCCTGAAGCACTGGAGCCACTCATCAAAAGTGTCTGGGCGTTTAAATTTTTTAGGCCCTGTTCCCTCAGCGCTCCTCTCTCTCTGCCTATACGCCTCCACGGAAAGGTCAAATATATTAACATATTTTCCACGGTGAATCCTACTGACCACCTTTTTGCGCAGGTGTCTATGCAATGAGTATATTTTTCCTGGGCTTGCGTCCCCATAAAGGGCTGCTCGCCTTTCGGAGATGGCCCTGGTAGGGAGAGGTTCAGCTGGCACCTCTGTAGATGGGTTTTGCGGGGCGGTGTTACTGGCGCTGTCCTGCTTATTATCTTGCTTGACCCCCCTCTTTAAAATTTTCTTAATCATTCTAAACATTTTCTTCTGACCTGCCCCTTGTAAACCCAAGGAAGAGTCAGTCTCAGACCCTGAGTCAGAAGAGGATGAGTCAGAGGAAGAATGGTCATTGTGTGTAAATAAAGCATTCTCACCGTGACTAATGGCAGGAGGTCCCTGACCCATGCTGGAAACGGGCTGGCCTGCTTGCTGGTTTTGGAGGGCGACTCCTGAAGACCCTTGCTGTGCAGTGGAAGTGGTGGCTGCCGCTCCTGCTGTAATGCTGCCTGCTACTCCTGCATCCGCCCCACTCATGACTGTGGCAGTGTTGGTCCGTGTTTTTGCTGCACTTTGTGATCCAATTGCTCCCTGCAAAAGAGATAGAATTTGGCGAGCACTTTGCCCAATGGATGTGTCTGGATTATCAGTAGCAAGGGGTGGATGAGCTATATGAAGCGGTGTATGAAATCCCTGACTCGCTGACTGTCCATTCGCAGATGTCTGAGCATTCACACCCTGCTGGTCTACAATAGGGTTATGGCTTGCCTGGCTTATTGATTGTGCATGGTTTAATGAGTGTGCACGAGCGCCCTGCGTGGCTGCAATGGGGGAGTGGAGACCCTGAGCAAGGGGTTGTACCCCATGTATGCCTAACATAATGGGATGTTGTAGCTGGCCTAAAGATTGCACATTTGCATTATGTATGCCAACCAGGGGTGTATTATATCCCTGAGGTGCTGCTTGTACGTTCCCACCATTCAAAACCGCATTCACACCAATGGGGGATGGTAAATGATGAGACGATAAATGATGCTCAATGTTCTGATTCACATGCATACTGCGATCATTGCCTTGATTCACATGCAGACTATTATCAGACATATGTGTATTAATGACAATATCATGCGGCTGAGCGGCCGCTTGTACTAAACCACTATCAGCCCTGTGTGGGTTAATAATATCGGGAGCGGCCTGCTGAACGGCATTTGCGTTATCTCCCATTTGTAAAAACTGTAATGGCCTCATTGCCCTGGAAGGGTTAACTCTGCGTGTCCCCCTACCCCTATCACTGGCTATCTGCCTGGTACTACCTCTTATGATGGAGCGACCCCTTTGATGCCCCTGAGGATTAACGTTCAAATGTGCTGTTCGCTTGCGCTGTTTGCTTGCGCTGCTAAGGCCCCTCCGACCCCCCACTGATAACCCGCCAACGGCCAAGGACGGCTCTCGGTGCTCACCTGCAAGTGGCGTTGCCCCGGGAGCCGATGTCCTTGCGACCGCGCGGGAATCTGCCAAGCCGGAAGTGCCGATGTCCGCTTCCGGTGACGTCACTAACATGGCGTTGACACCGGAAGTCGGACGCGGACCACGCGGCTGGCGAAGGAGATCGCTAGGCCCTGGGGAGTGCAGCATAGGCCCTGGGGTGGCATGGGCCTCGGGTATGGTGCGCCTATGGGCAAGTGAACCGGGTGTTGAGGGCTGAGGGGCCGTTACAGAGGCCATGTTCCGGCCGGGCTGGGGATCGCGTGTTGCCACGTGTGGTGCCTCAATGAGAGGTGTGAAAGGGCGATGGCTGCTGGGGGTAGTTAAAGCAGGATCCGGATCCTGACTAGAAGGATCAGGAGGGAAAACAGCTGGTGTCACGCTGGGCCCTGGGGAGGCTGCAGCCATTGCGGATATTATGTTTTTTAACAGGTCAGAAACTGCTGACATAGCAGCAGGGGGTACTGCACTAAGAAATGAGGCCTGTACACTATCAAGGGGTAAATTAACCTGCTGGGTCTGCAATGCTTGCGGTGTGTGGGATTCCTGAGCTAACTCAATATCAATAGGTCCCTGCTCTTCCACATTATGAACCTGGGCTGACACAACAGTAGTATATTGAGTTGGGGGAATGATATCTAAATCATCCTCAGAAATAGATTGAACACTTATCTTTATTTTTTCTTTTGCAGGTGCAGGAGGTTCCTGTTCCGACTGGTAACGTCTGGGAGGCAGAGTAGAACGCCTGGAACGATGCATAGCTGCACTGGTGATGACAGAACTGCTAAGAAAAACTGCTTCAGCCAGGATCCGGAGAAGAAGAGGAAGTTGCAAGGGAGAACTTGGCTTATCTACTGGTAAGGAGGGGCCTACCCTAAATTGCAACAATGTTGCACCCAGCACCTTCCCTCTCTCTTCTAACCCACTCTCCTACAGCCTTAACCCTTAGACTGCTCCAGGCTTATACTAAGCCCTACACTGCATTTATCTTTGTCCATATCGTGTTATGATGACTTTGTGATCAATGTTCAATAAACCAGCACCCAGTGGTGACTTTATTGAGCTACTTATCTTTCAATCCACATAACCTGTCCTGGACGGATTAGATGAACTCCTTCCTGCTGTACAAAGTGATGAATGTTTCACCCACAAACACTTTGTGAATCAGTCTTTTTCTGATTCAATCTAATCACCATCATCACTTACATTTCTATTTATTGATCCATCTCTGCCTTTCTTCCCATTTGAAATGTTTAAAGGGACCATGCTTTTTAATTTTAAACACATTTCTATATCAGTTGAGTCTTCTATGTGTCACATTTATTCATAAATGTTAATCAACCCTTATGACAACTTTCACTCACCCCCCATGTAACATAATTCTAAAATACATTCAGAAGAGGTGGTAATTAAAGGTTAATCACTCATTCTCTTACTCCCTGCAGTTTAGACTGTAACTGCCAAGTGTTACTTATTATCCTAAAAAAGGAGCTATTTATTTCTTCATATAAACCTTTTGTGTTTATGGCATGTAAATCCTAAATGAATTTGCATATTACCTGCAGAAATCTCCTATCAATGTTACCATCTCTTCTTTATAAGTCAATCAACTGTAAACCACTGAATTTCAAACCATTTTCATCACTATTTATGATGCTTTAGATAACGTCTTGCTATGCTGCTTGTTTTAACACAATTGTTCTTATTTTATACCTAAGTAAAATACCAACAACATGGCAACTAGCGCAGAGAAGGTGGTAAGTTGCGCAGCTATGAGCAGCAAATATAAATATATATGTATATGATAATATACAAATATATGTATGCATTAATATGTGTATATACAAATATCAACACATAAATATATATGTATATAATCATATACATAAATATATACAGGTAACACATAGTTCCCATAGACCACAATATAAAGGCACTTTTTAGTGCAGTTTTTTTTTCTAACAACCCATACCCGCTGAATATAACCCTTGATAACTGCTAAGTGCAGTTTTTGTAATTAAATTATAAAAATGCTAATATTTTTTTATTCAAATTCTTTTATTAATGTTGAATCGGCATACAACTTATATCATATACACGTACATCATACAAAATGAATAGATTAACATTGTCTAAGAAGTAGTACAGATCCAAATATTTTATCGTACATTAGTAGAACTGGGTATAACCAGAAAAATTATTAGGAAAAGAGGGGAGGGGGGGGGGGGGGTATGTCCAGTCTCGGGATAGAGCAAGAATAGCACTTTTATACCATGGGGATTGTTAAATTTCGGCTTTCGTCTCAAATAGGTCTCTGTATTCTATTATATTCGTCCCAAGTTGCATGTATCGCTATGAAACTGTCTGTGTTTCCTTTTTTATAAGCGGAATACTCTTCTAATTCTAAGAGTTCGGACACCTTAGTTCTCCACATATCTATTGTGGGAATATCTTTTGCCCTCCAATACCTGGCTATCAACAGTTTTACGCTATTTGCAAGAATGCGGAATAGAGGGAGTAGGGATTTAAGCGGTAGCTTGATAGACCTGTTTAATAGCCAGACTAGGGGGTCTGGTGGTAAAGTTGTGTGTAGTATTTTTCCAGCTTCGTCTATGACCTTGTACCAGAACTGATTTATTTGTGAGCACCACCACCACATATGGCCCATGCCGCTCCCCACATGTCCGCATCTCCAGCATTTATTATCAGTGTTAGGGTATAACCGGTGCATCTTCCTTGGGGTTAAGTACCAGCAGTGCAAAATTTTATAGTTAGTTTCTAGGACAGATGCTGAAATGGAAGATTTCTTAGTGTTTAGACACATGTTAGCTGCCATTTGTGGAAGAATAATTGTACCCAGTTCTCTCTCCCACATCTCTATAGAATATGGGAGGTTTCTGGGCATAAGTTGAGTTAGGATTTTATATATGGCAGAGAGAGAGTGGTTTATTGGTGAATTTAGAAGATATAGTTTCTCAATGTTGGTTGGGGTGCGAGTCATATTATTCTTATTTTTGTGCGTTGATATGTAATTATGTAGTCTCCTGTAAGTAAACCAGTTGTTTGCCCAGTCATAACCTTTGTCTATCAGCTGGGCCTGAGTGCATATAGAGTCGTTTGCGGTGACATTGTATAGTAGTATGTCCTCAGTAGTCGGGGTGTGAGGTCTTGGTTTCGTTAGGAAATCTAGTGAGAAGTCTGTGTTATATCTAAGGGAAGTCAAGGGGCTGGGGTTTGAGGACAAGCAAGGATGATGGCGAAGGGCCATGTCCCACTGGTTAAGGATCTCTTTTGTGATTGGATTGGAGAGCATTTTAATTCTTTCAGTGAGGCTAGGATTCCAGCACATAGTAGCTAGCGGGAGTTCTGAATTTATCTGCTCTTCAAGCCGGATCCATCTCCTCCGCCCCCCGGCCGTCCTCCAGTCCAAAATTCTTTGTAGGAATATAGACATTCTGTATCTCTCCAGGTCAGGCAATCCTAGACCGCCATGCTCACGCGGTAATGTCATGGTGGTTTTGTTTATTCTTTGGGGTTTCTTTTGCCACACAAAAGTGCTAATTAATTTTTGTACTTGGAGGAGGTAGCCATGAGGTAAGGGTACCGGTACTGTCTCCATAATATAGAGCAGTCTCGGGAAGATGTTCATTTTTATGGTATTGATTCTGCCCCACCAAGAGAGCTTTTTTGTGCCCCAGGATGAAAGATCTGCTGTTTTGATAGGTAGATAATTATCCTGGAATAAGTTGTCGGTAGATTTAGGGAGATAGACCCCCAGATACTTAAGTGTTTTTGAGATACTTAAGTGTTTTTGGACACCATTTAAGGGGCAGTGATTTTTAATTAGGTTTATGGAGCTTTCAGGGAGAACAAGGGCTAGAATTTCAGACTTATTCTGGTTAACTAGGAAATCTGTCAATTAAAATGCTAATATTTTTTATTTTAAAAAAGCCATTACACACATTTTTTACGGGGCAATTGGGGCACATTTAAAAAATGACAGCAAGCTTGCGGTAGCAATAACCAGCCTCTTGTAATGGTTGGTTATTTATTGTGTGCCCGTAAATGGGCATATTTGCGGGTGCGTGATAATTTAGGGCTCCACTTGTAATCTAACCCTTAAATGGGTAGATAAAGTGGAAATACCAGCAAGTTTACACTGAAAGTTCTGTATATATATATGTGTGTGTGTATATATATATATATATAACATTTTGTGAAGAAGGTGTGACAAATGATGTAAAAAAAAATAATTACTCAATAAGAAAAGAACATGAAAGAAAATACACTTTGACATTAAAATAGTGTTTCTTGCAATGCATAGGCAAACAACCGCTATTATGTCAGCTATAAACACAAATGAACCCTATGTAGTGCCCCCATTCTCCTGGCCTTTAAATGGATCCAGAAACTCTCTAATGTGAACAAATATAAATAAACAAAGTTTATAAGTACAATAAACCAAATCTACCTTTTTGTGGACTGTATATCAGATATTTTCAAAACAAAGTTCAGAGAGTAAAAGAAGGAATACATGCTGGAGACATAATGAATGTGTAATTAGATTAAAGGAATGTATGAGAAAGCACAGTCATATTTAATAACACATATTGACAGATTTATCAAACGGTGAATGTCTTAATTAGTTGCAGGCTCGCTCATACAAAACTGATATTTAAACCTGCTTCATAAACTCTGACTGCAACTTCAGAAGTGGTGAATTAAAAATACCCTGGTGTAGTGCCTTTCTCTTGCTCAGTTAGTGGCAAATGTAAATGCTGTCCACAAATTGCAATCAAAGCAGACAGGTTTACTACCCGGGAACCTTGTTGGTCTGTACAATGATAAATCTGCCCCTTAGACACCATGCAGGAAAACATGATTATGCCTCTTGATACAAAAGTGATGGATTAAAAAGTCTTTAAAACTTTAAAACACATCCAACATGTTATGATGTCTGTAAAACTTGGGCTTTTTATTTAGCTAGAAGCATGCACTTTTGACTTACATATTACAAGGCACTTAAATTGATAGTTAAATGCCATAAATAGAATCCATTAATTTATTTTCGGCAGCTACATAAAAGGCTCTGTAGAAGTTTGAAAAGATACTACATCTGGGAATTACTCCAACTACAAGCCATTAACACTATTAGCTGTTGTTACCCAGGGTCACTTCTCTACTGTTAATATAAATTGAGACTAATTTTATGATGATTATAATTGAACTTTAATAACCATTTTAATTATAGCTGGAACTATTACATTGTAATACGTATAGTGCATATTTTCTTTCATACCATACATACACATTTTATACAGTGCCCATTATATGTATCTCTAAATTATAATTTAGTCTTACATTTAAAAAATTGCTATACACATACATTCATTTTGACTTTATTCTGTATATATGAACATGTTGATTGTGTTTTGTATATTATTATATATTATGAAACACCAGTATATATGGTATATATATATATATATATATATATATATATAATATGTGTGTATATATATATATATATATATATATATATATATAAATATATATATATATACATTAATACATTAAGGTAATGTCTGTAGTGTAGGGCTCTCCTCCGATATTGTTCCATCCCTCCCTCTCCCCTGCCTAACACTTTTCTGTAGTGTAGGGAACCTCACCCTCCTTCCCTCCCTCTGCTCCCACCGGCAACAATGGAGGATCAGAGGACAGTGTTAGTCTCTGTAATGATTGGCGATCTGGCTTCATATGGTAAGGGAGCACAATCCGTGCTCCCTTACCATATGTAGGCAGATGCTTTCTGCCTCCAGTTGCAGTCTTTGCTGTCTAAGCTGATAACAGGGGCGACAGCATGTGTTGGACATAGGTACAACATAAACACAGTACACCGGGCAAAGTACTGTGCAATGTATTACCTACATCCAATTGTACTCGTTTGTATGCTTTTATTTTTAGTCCTCCTCTAATTACACTCATGTGCACTTTTAATAAGCTTCCTATGGCTATATAAGGTGTGTTGTTTGGAGTAAAAAATTATAATGCAGTTAGCTAGCTTTGTTTTATCAACAGAGCCATGCAAGAAGGTTTCATTTAGTTGCCAATTAAACTCTTTCAACGAAGCTGGGGCCCTTTCTAACATACTGCAGACCAAAGAATGGTCAGACCATTATGTGTGTGAAATGTTGGAATCTGTAATATGGGATAATGCTAGGTTGTCTATTAACCTTTTTGCTGCTAAGCCTTTTTCACATCCCTGTACTAAGCTGATTTTGATCTTTTTTTTCCTGCTTACATTTAAACACTATTACACAATTGTAAGTCATATTTCTAATGAGTGACTCACACAAATTATAATTATATATTTTTTAGCAGGACTATTAGATTCAGATTATACAATCATTAAATGTATATTTCATTGCGGATGAGAAGGCTGTAACAAATATGTTATAAAAAATATTTTTTTGTTCTGACTTTAGTAAATAATATTGGAAATAGGTTACCACTGTTGCTACTGTGACCACGTTATTAAACTGTTATCAGTGGTATTTAAAGTTGTACGAGGGGTCCATACTGGCTTTTGGTGTTTGTAATAAAAACTAGAGGGTCCCCTTGTATCAGAGTTAAAATCACCAGGTTATACAGACAAAACAAACATATTTTTTTAAATGAGACTTGTCCACTATAAAAAAAAATGTTTTTGTGGCTCTAAAAACATTTTACCTTTTAATAAATATCCCTAAAACTATCAGAGTACAACCTTATTAACTTTATTTTTTTTACTATTTTTTTTACTATTTAACCTTCTAGCAGGCAATTCTCTTTAAAATGAGATTTCTTGATTGTCGGTAGCTGGTAAAGGAGCTGAAGGCCAAGGCATAAAAGTCAACAGCATATTGGGCTACCGACTATGTACCCTGCTGTGATTCAAGTAGAGAATGTTCGGCAGATGATACTCTACTAGGTTTATCAAAAATGGCTTGTAAGGCAGTGAGAAATTACTTAAAATTCTGTAGTACTGGGTCATTCTTTTCCAGTAAAGGAGAAACCCAGGAGAGAGCCTTCTACTTCATTAGTGAGAGGATAAAAGTTACTTGCACATCAGAAGTAGAAAAGGTTTGAGGTTTGAGAATCATGCTTAAAGTGCAAACAACCCTGATTAAGAAACCCCCTGTACTTGTCTGGAGTACAATCAAATTTCTCGGAATGGGTAACTTAGGACTAGGAGCACGAACAGTGAGAGGAGTGGTTGGTTTGAATAAAGCTGCAGTAGCCTGACTGGCTTGTCAGAGAGACCTATCCATATCAGCTAATTGGTCCATTTACCAATCCAAAGTCTCTAAACGTGCAACATGAGCTCCAAGCAACTGTCCCAGATGGGTAACCGCCACTTCCTCAGGGTCCATATTAAGGCCCATATATAATGTCACGGGTAGTATATTGTCTATCCAGGAAGGGGCCCTACGGTTGGGAAGTGACTATAGTAACACAATCCCAGCACGGAGGGTAGGACCCAGGATGTGAACAAAATAGTAGTTAAGAGGAAAAGGCAAAAGCAGAGTCGATATCCAGGCCAGGGGTCAGCAACCTGCGGGCAAAGGCAGTACAAATTTGGCAGGCAAAGAAAAACATATTTCAGGCAAAAAAGTAAAAAGGCTTCCAGGCATAG